>NC_059206.1:5452336-5624686 GCF_020615455.1 Coregonus clupeaformis
CAAGTTCCTGCCAATTACATATAAATGGTTTACTTAGATATGAGGATTGGCTCAGCCTAACAAGGTGTCTTTGTGACCTTAATAAATGTATTAAACAACAAGCTGGGGAAGTAAATGGCATGTTGTTGGATCTCTGTTGTTGAGTCTGATCATTAGTGATACAAGAACATTTACCAGAGATAACTGCTCTCTCTGGATGAATCTCACAGAGATATGTTTTTAAGTATATCAGGCCTAGTACACTGTGCCAGGTGTGTGTTATAATAATCTGCCCAGGAGAACTTTCTCTTAATGATCTACTGAAAATGTGTGAGTGGATGGAAAACTGTGTGTGTGTGTGCGTGCCTGAGAGAGAGAGAGAGAGAGAGAGAGAGAGAGAGAGAGAGAGAGAGAGAGAGAGAGAGAGAGAGAGAGAGAGAGAGAGAGAGAGAAAGAGAGAGAGAAAGAGAGAGAGAGAGAGAGAGAGAGAGAGAGAGAGAGAGAGAGAGAGAGAGAGAGAGAGAGAGAGAGAGAGAAAGAGAGAGAGAGAGAGAGAGAGAGAGAGAGAGAGAGAGAGAGAGAGACAGAGACAGAGACAGAGACAGAGACAGAGACAGAGACAGAGACAGAGACAGAGACAGAGACAGAGAGAGAGAGGTTCATATTCCAAGCCTCAAGTAAAAACTATATGAAAAAAGACCAACTGCAATAGTTCAAGCATTAATGGAACGTCTGCCAAGTCTGCCAAGTGAATATGAAAAGACAGCCAGCCAATGATGACCCAAAGGCCTGTTATAGTAGAGTCTTTGTGCTTTGTGAAAGCTTAATGTGGGTATTAACTGGCTTAGTTCTGTTCTTTGTGCAGATGAGATGTCTCCCTCTCTTCCTGGCTAACTCCTTCTCCGTACAGCCATGTCAGACAGGCAGGTAGGCAGGCGTGCTCTCTCTCTTCCTGGCTATCTCTCTCCGTACAGCCATGTCAGACAGGCAGGTAGGCAGGCGTGCTCTCTCTCTTCCCTAGCCCGAGGCTAGCTCCTGGGCATGGCACGGCAGCCTTAACCCTGCTGTGTACTGAGGGCTGGAGCCCAAAGTGGGTTGGAGGACACATCAATATTGTAACACACCAAGCTTATTAGAAAATAAATGCTTAATACAAATAAAAAACCTGCCCAGTCTCCTACCCACAACAAAGATCCTCTCTGACACTGTCTGGTCTGTACACTGTTAAGTAAAGCCAGGATGAAGGAATGAACCAAAACCTTCTCTCTATGGCTGGATAGGCTCTCCAGCATGAGGCTTTAGTGCTGTAAGGTATTTATGTAGAGATACAACCACATTGTGATGTTCACTGTGATGTTCACAGTGATGTTCACAGTGATGTTCACTAGATTCTGGTAACACTGAGGAGAATAGAGGGGAGGATAGAGAGACGCTAGAGGAGCAGACAGGAAACAGAGGGAAACACTTACAGCAGGAGGTACAGGGGAGCACAGGGAAAGAGACACCACAGAGACACTGGGAAAGTCTGGATGAATTCATACTGAGTCACTGACTCTCCCTCAGTAAGAATGATGTACAGAGCAGGAGAGTGGCGAAAAGTGGCATTGGCAAATGCTCTGCACACATACAGTTGAAGTCGGATGTTTACATACACTTAGGTTGGAGTCATTAAAACTTGTTTTTCAACCACTCCACAAATGTCTTGTTAACAAACTATAGTTTTAGCAAGTCGGTTAGGACATCTACTTTGTGCATGACACAAGTAATTTTTCCAACAATTGTTTACAGACAGATTATTTCATCTATAATTATCTGTATCACAATTCCAGTGGGTCAGAAGTTTACATACACTAAGTTGACTGTGCCTTTAAACAGCTTGGAAAATTCCAGAAAATGATGTCATGGCTTTAGAAGCTTCTGATAGGCTAATTGACATCATTTGAGTCAATTGGAGGTGTACCTGTGGATGTATTTCAAGGCCTACCTTCAAACTCAGTGCCTCTTTGCTTGACATCATGGGAAAATCAAAAGAAATCAGCCAAGACCTCAGAAAAAACATTGTAGACCTCCACAAGTCTGGTTCATCCTTGGGAGCCATCACAAAGCCCTGACCTCAATCCTATAGAAAATCTGTGGGCAGAACTGAAAAAGCGTGTGCGAGCAAGGAGGCCTACAAACCTGACTCAGTTACACCAGCTCTGTCAGGAGGAATGGGCCAAAATTCACCCAACTTATTGTGGGAAGCTTGTGGAAGGCTACCCGAAACGTTTGACCCAAGTTAAACAATTTAAAGGCAATGCTACCAAATACTAATTGAGTGTATGTAAACTTCTGACCCACTGGGAATGTGATGAAAGAAATAAAAGCTGAAATAAATCATTCTCTCTATAATTATTTTGACATTTCACATTCTTGAAATAAAGTAGTGATCCTAACTGACCTAAAACAGGGAATTTTTACTAGGATTAAATGTCAGGAATTGTGAAAAACTGAGTTTAAATGTATTTGGCTAAGGTGTATGTAAACTTCCGACTTCAACTGTACACGCATACGTGTGCGCTCATGCAGACAAGCACACAACCACGAACACAGGCACACACACATGAAAATGTGCATACACACACACGAACGTGCGCACACACACAGTATTTCCCTGCACTGCGGGGTCGGTAAGAGGGGTAGCTCAGCTGAAACTCCGACATGAGAGGAGATAAGGCTGCTGATTGTATTAGAGTGTTCCCCACCATCTCTCCTCTGGCCTGAAGCCGACCTTGCTGAGTTTATAAAGACAGATCCCCCTCCACCACTGCAGCCATCAGTAACCACACTGCACCACTCTATTGTACTAGTTACCTACCACCATCCCTTTCCAACAGACAGAGAGTAATGGACATGGTTTCACAGCAACAGTGAATCTGCCTTCTTATATTACTTGGTTAGAGGGTTTTATGTTTAGTCTGTGTTTATTACTATATAATTAATGTGTTATTACTATGTAATTCATTTGTTATTACTATGTAATAGCCTCTTTCAATGGCAAAATAAAGACAATGGATAATCCAATGGATCCAGCATGAGGTGGAGCTGGACTGGAGGTGGAGCTGGACTGGAGGTGGAGCTGGACTGGAGGTGGAGCTGGACTGGAGGTGGAGCTGGACTGAAGGTGGAGCTGGACTGGAGGTGAGTTGAGTGACGTGTCATCATCCTCCTCTTCTCTCCCCCATTCCTTCCTTTCATCTCCCCCAAACTCCATCCCTTATTCACCCTCCCCCTCCCCCTCCCTCCCTCTCCCTCCTCCCTTTCCTCCCCTTCTCTCCCTCCCTCTCACCTCACAGCAGCCCATCAGGCTAATCCACAGTGACATCACATTACCGCCAGCGCTCACCGCCGGTCCCGTCCCTCCACGGGCTACGTTAATTAGGTTTGGACCAGCTAATGCTACATCCACAGAGAAGGAATGCAAACAGCTGTCAGGAACATAATGCATACACACACACACACACACACACACAGATACACACGCATAACCACATACAACCACACACTCACCTGTGCAGTACCACACAAACTAATTCCAGAGACATACAGGCTATCATTGCTGGCCTGAATGGTTTCAACACATGACCACATGGTCCAGGTATAAAGACTCCTACTGCGGACTGCAGGGAAATCAATAATCTATTCCTTCACCTAATGGCTATCTTTTCACTGAATTAAAGGCTGTCATGGTCTAGCCAGGCCCCACTCTACAGATGAATGTGTGTGAATGTGAGCACGTTTACAAACTGTCCTCCCTCCACTTCCCCAGCAGCCCCAACCTGTCCTGTCCTGTGCAGCCAGCCAGTGGACATACACTGAACCAGCCAGTCAGAGGGGCCACAGTGCAGTCATAGATTAGTCCAGCAATGTTAATGATTGTGTTATAGACCTGCTGCCTTACTGGGCCAACTCTATTATAGATGCATGACAGTATGCAGATTAAAGGAATCTGATTCAATCCTCTCTTTCTTTCTTTCTTTCTTTCTTTCTTTCTTTCTTTCTTTCTTTCTTTCTTTCTTTCTTTCTTTCTTTCTTTCTTTCTTTCTTTCTTTCTTTCTTTCTTTCTTTCGCTAACTTTCTTTGTGTCTTTTACTCGAAATCTTCATCTCGCTCTCTTTTCCTGTCTTCTCCTCTCTCTCCTTCTCTCTCTTCCTCTCCTCCTCTTTCCTGTGATTATGTCAAAATTCAATTACTGTCACGCCCTGGCTCTGGGGACACTGTTATGTTGAGCCAGGGTGTGTAGATCTATGTATTGTATTTCTGTGCTGGTCAGAGTGGTTCCCAATCAGAGGCAACGAGTGTCAGCTGTGGCTGGTTGTCTCTGATTGGGAGCCATACTTATCGTGGCTGTTTTCCCACATTAGTTGTGGGATCTTGTTTCTAGTTGGTTTGTGTTAGACCGTGAACTGTCACGTTATCGTTTGTTTATTTTGTCATAATATCGCTAAATAAAGAGTATGTTTGCCTGCAACGCTGCGCCTTGGTCCTCATCTGTTCCCGACGATCGTGACTGAAGATCCCACCAAGACAGGACCAAGCAGCGTGAAGAGGAGAGAGGATGGACCTGGGATCAGTGGAGTAGGAGTCTCGACTGGGCCCAGCCAAGTGAAGAGCAGAGAGGCTGGTCTATGGAGCAATGGATTAAGAGTCTCGACTGGGCCAAGCCAAGTGAAGAGCAGAGTGGTTGGACTTTGGAGCAGTGGGGTGAGAGTCTGGCGAGAACTAGGGAGGCCTGGTCCACGGGGAGGAGAGACACCCAGACATTTTTTAGGGGGGGGCTCACGACGTGGACGTCGGGGCAGCAGGAGGCCGCGATAGAGCGGTCCAGCGGGTTGGCAGAGGAGGCCGCCAGGTTACGGGGGCCACTGGTGTTAAAGGGGAAGGAAAGTGTGGAGGCACGGCGAGAGGTACTGGGGTGTGTTACCAGTCCGGTCCGGCCCGTTCCTGATCCCTGCATAGGGCCAGTGGTGTGTGTCCCCAGTACGGTCCGGCCTGTCCCTGTTCCTCGCATCGAGCCTGTGGTGCGTGTCGTCAGCCCGGCCCGGCCTGTTCCTGCTCCCCGCACCGAGCCTATGGTGCGCGTCGCCAGCCCGGCCCGGCCTGTTCCTGCTCCCCGCACCAAGCCTATGGTGCGCGTCGCCAGCCCGGCCCGGCCTGTTCCTGCTCCCCGCACCAGGCCAATGGTGCGCGTCGCCAGCCCGGCCCGTCCTGTTCCTGCTCCCCGCACCAGGCCAATGGTGTGCGTCGCCAGCCCAGCCCGTCCTGTTCCTGCTCTCCGCACCAGGTCAATGGTGCGCGTCGCCAGCCCGGTCCGGCCCTTTCCTGCTCCCCGCACCAAGCCAATGGTGCGCGTCGCCAGCCCGGTCCGGTCCTTTCCTGCTCCCCGCACCAAGCCAATGGTGCGCGTCGCCAGCCCGGTCCGGCCCGCTCCTGCTCCCCGCACCAAGCCAATGGTGCGCGTCGCCAGCCCGGTCCGGCCCGCTCCTGCTCCCCACACCAAGCCAGTGGTGTGCGTCGTCAGTCCGGCACGTCCCGTGCCTGTTCCACCGGTGCCTGGTCCGGCACCGATCAGATGCTTCACGCCGGAGCTAGAGCAATCCACTCCACCAGTGTGCAGTCCAGCTCCGGCCAGCGGGGTCAGACCGGACCAGGGGTACTTTGGGGGGTTGGAGAGGGAGCGGGGATCAGGCCCGGAGCCGGATCCGCCGCCTAGGCGGAGTGCCCACCCGGTCCCTCCCCTGTGGTATTTGGTTGACGCGGTCGGAGTCCGCGCCTTTAGGGGGGGGGGGTACTGTCACGCCCTGGCTCTGGGGACACTGTTATGTTGAGCCAGGGTGTGTAGATCTATGTATTGTATTTCTGTGCTGGTCAGAGTGGTTCCCAATCAGAGGCAACGAGTGTCAGCTGTGGCTGGTTGTCTCTGATTGGGAGCCATACTTATCGTGGCTGTTTTCCCACATTAGTTGTGGGATCTTGTTTCTAGTTGGTTTGTGTTAGACCGTGAACTGTCACGTTATCGTTTGTTTATTTTGTCGTAATATCGCTAAATAAAGAGTATGTTTGCCTGCAACGCTGCGCCTTGGTCCTCATCTGTTCCCGATGATCGTGACAATTACAGTATTACGCTACGTCACGATTCAACAGTGATTTCCCCCTCCTTTCTCAAAGGCAGTTTCCAATATTAACATTGATTCAGCGTAAATGTGGCATTTGTATTCATCACAAGAGAATGAGCTTAAAGACATTGGACGGGAGTCTTATCCCAGCTGGCTCTCATGCTCATGCCACTGTCCCCTATAATTCAATGTGGAGATTAATCATCTGGACCCCTATCCACAAGTACCGCTGGAGGGCACACATTATAATGCAGCAGACAACTGGTGAATTCAATATTTATTTAATTTTCAAAGGCACTGACATATGTCCACCTTAGTCTCTTCATAGCTGACAAGATACAGTACATACTCAAAGCATAACGCACGCATATAAAATCCATACGAATACACAGAGAGAGAGAGAGAGACGACGTACACACGTGAAAACTCAAGTGTTATCCATTAAAGAGAAAGAGAGAGGAATCATATGTTTATGAGATGGGAGTCATCATTCTACCTAATGTTTATTTGCTGTGGTGAGGGGGGAGGGAGGAGGGAAGTGGGGGGAGGGAGGAGGGAAGAGGGGGGAGGGAGGAGGGGGCGAGATGTGGGAGGCAGAGTGACAAATGTGCTGACTAGAATAAGGAGCATTAGCAGGTAGGCCAATGCGTTAAAACCCTCAGACTCAATCATTTAGGTAATGTCCCGTTCATTTTAGATTCATGGCTTGCAGTCGTTTTTACTGATCGACTCCAAGCACCGTAAATCTCAGGCTGCCCATTATCCACAGTCATTTTAGTTGGGGTTTTTGGGGGGCGTTCCTCTCAGGTTTTGCAACGTTTTCAGAAAAACACAAGGTAAAGGATGCCATTACGTGTTTTAATTATTTCTTGACTTTAGTTCAACGAGAGAAAAGCTACTGTATAAAAGAAGAGGCCAAATGCGATGGTCATTTCTCATGGCCCAATGCAGGCAAAGTGAAATGTATAGCTAGCCTCCAAACAAAACAATATTAGGATATCTGAATGTGACTCAGTGCAGTCAATTTTTATTTTTATTTATTTATTTATTTTACCTTTATTTAACTAGGCAAGTCAGTTAAGAACAAATTCTTATTTACAATGACGGCCTACACCGGCCAAACCCGGACGACGCTGGGCCAATTGTGCGCCGCCCTATGGGACTCCCAATCACGGCCGGTTGTGATACAGCCTGGAATCGAACCAGGGGGTCTGTAGTGATGCCTCAAGCACTGAGATGCAGTGCCTTAGACCGCTGCACCACTCTGGAGTCAAGAGGCAGTTAAAACTGTGGCATCAGAAGGGATCAGTTAGTTCTTGTTACATTAAGATGAAAAGGAGGCCGTTTAAAAGACATTGATTTTACAGATACAGGTAGGCGGCCTATTCCATACAATTACATCTGAACTGAGCTTATGTAGTTACTGTATAGCTCATTCTAATCCTTCTGATGGCAGAGTGACAGCTACAGTCTGCTTTAACCAAAGTACATCTTATTCAGAGGCTGCAGGGAAGCCAATGAAAATGGATGGTAATTAAAGGCTGTTAATTTACAAGTATTCCCAAAAGTTTGATGTGGACTGAGTTTACACATAGCCAGTACTATCTCTCTCTCCTTCTGATAGTAGGATCAAAGTACATTACAGTACAACCTCCAGTATGAGTAGTAATGCCAAAATCCCAACCTCCTTGCTGTATCATATTGGTAGAATAAAAGTGATTCATGGAGTTCCAAACAGCTCCTTGGGGTATTAAAACACACATTCAATTAGTCTTTCATAGCTGGAGAGGAGGCAGCGAGGAGGCAGGCAGAGTTTGGCTCAGGGTAAGAGGGCTTTTAAACCTCTTTGAGCAGAGAAAAGTAAATGCAAAAAGGCACCACAACCTCCTCGGCACTACACTCATGCCCTTGTACTGCTTTTAGTGCCTGCTCCCTCTCTACAGCAACAATAATCTGCAGATTAACCAAAGTAATACCATTATAATACATGACTTCTGAGAAACTTGACAGGAGATGTTGTTTCTTAACTCACAGTTGAACCCGCCATGGGCCAATGGGAAAGATCAAAACTCAAACTATTCATTTATTTTGGATATTTTTTGTTCCAGTGTTGTGAATCACATTGTTGTTAGTATGTTTAGTGTGTTTGTTGTGTGGACGTAGGGACATAATGAGGATTAATTGGTGCATTCATTTGGGATAATTGGGGTAAAGTGTTCCATTTCTATTTTCAGTTTCAAATCCACCCGAGCTTAGCCAGATGGAAAACCAAACTAATATCCACCATCGGAGACCGGGAGAGAGGAGAGAGGAATCGGATCATGCCGTTGTTGATTTTTCTGACCCTTCCCCATCCTCCTACTCATCCACCCACCATTCACGCAGGCACAGAAGAGCCTACTCACCGCACTGTGCCATGTGGCCAATGGCACAAAACTCAACTATCTTCACTTTGATCTCAGAAACCCCTCCAGAAATGTAATCACCAACACCAACCACAGACACAGAGGAGACTGTTCACCAAACCATTTTAAAACCAGTTTGAAACTAGCACAAATATGGATATTTTTTTAACTTTGGGTAATGTTTTTATAAACCACTTGTGTGTAATAAATTCATAGCTAGTACCGTTACAGTACCTTCCATTACAACTATAGAGCATTAGTAGACTTCCCTGTCGAGTGTCTCTGGACTTTAAATATTCATCTCTACTCCATGACCGCAATGTTTCTCCCTCTCTCCTCCTCAGCCCAACTTCTCCCTCTCTCCAAGGAACCCTTAATATTTCAACAAAGTATAAATAATTACTGCATCATTCCTCCTATTATAGATTTTATTACATCACTTCTTAATAAAACCTTTGACAAAACATTACCTTAGCTTAGCGTTCATGATATTTACATACTACAGTGCCAGCCATGCAGACAGGAGAGGGAGTTTAGATGATACGCTAACTACGCTAACTCCTCAACAACCAACCCACTGATTACAGCTGTTTGTATCTGAAAAAGTAAGTATGAATACAATACTACAGCTCTGTTTGGACGTTTATGATGATAGATTTACTGGGTTGGATTATAATATACAGAAGCCATATTTTAGAAGGGAAAACAATAACCATAAAAGCCTTTCCATCTGGCTCTGGAATTGAAATGATTGTGAGCTAAGTGAATTGGTTAAGAAATTAAATAAAAGTTGTCCTTGAAGGCAGCTGGAAGGCTGTATACGTCTTGAAGGCTTCATGTCTTGTCATTAGGCCTCTTTAGACTGGGGAAACAGGATAAAAGGTAGCTCCGTTAAGTGACAGGGAGTCTTCTGGCTTCTGAGTGCTCTCTCTTTTTATTGTCGCCAGGTGATGTTTGGGGGTGTTTTGCCACAAACTGCTTCTCTCCTCTCTCTCTCTTTCTCTCCCTCTCTCTTCTGAGGACTAATAAACATTAAGATAAAAATAGTGATAAATCTTGCAGGAGTACATATCAGGTCATCAGAAAACTCGTTCGGAATAACCTCATTAATGGGAGGCTTATATAAGGTCAATGTGCTTGTCTTCCTACCTTGCTTTTTCCCCCTGACTACTACAAATTTTAATGAGCAGCATTTTAGTTAGTTAGCTGTGTAGTGTGATGCATTTTAGATCACCACATTAAAAAATAACTGGCTACCTGACTTCTTCTTCCTCGGGGCAAAGGTAAAAGCTTTGTGACAAAGATAAAAACATCTCTTTTATTTCCTCTGTCGTCCGTAGAAGATTGCACTGAAAGTGTGTGCTGAGCTGTTGTGTTGTGGTGTAACTCTTAACGTTTGGCTGTTGATAGTCTTCATTACATGCGTCACTGACTCCATTGTTTCGCTGCAATAAACACCTTCAGCCTATGGCCACATTTCTAAGGCTTTGGTACCTCTTCCCTATGCCAAAGTCCTGCATCACTAAGAATAGACAATATAAATACTTTAAACTTTACAAGAAATGTTAAATAGTCTTAGAATTTTGACCCAGATTAATCAGATTGCAAGAAAACGTCATTGGCACTACTACTGGGAACACACACAGAGAGAATCAGTGTTGTACTGAGCATCCCTCTGTTCAACAGGGCTCTTCACAGGACTCTTCTACAGCACAGTATACCTCTAAAAGGTTTTTCTGGAGTTGTCTTTCAGTGACAGAAAGGAACAAGAAAGAACACACTTAACTCTGAGTCCGAATATTATTCTCTCAAAAAGTTGAAGATGATGATGTTGATAATGAAGATAATGATGATTAAGAACGATGACAGAAGAATGATAATGATGTTGATGATAACGTTGATGATGTTGATTGATATCATTGTTAGCCAGGCATTCTGAATATCTATAAGAGACGTTCGCTCGGAGCATTCGGAGACAGAGAGGTTTCACGGGGTCATCAGTCCCTCTTTAAAACTGTGGGTAGATTACATTTACAGAATTAACAAGCCTCTCTCTCTGTATACCGGCGCTGCAGTAATAAACACAGCACATTATTCCATGTTTTGTCCAAGGTCAACACTCGGGCTCACGACTCGACAAAAGCAATTATTTCAGGTCAGTGGCCCACCCGCCTCCAGGGGCATTATGGGTAGTGGAGTGGTAGAGGTGGAGCGGGGGTTCTATTGACGAGATGGACGTTCCTCTCTCATCCCTCGTCTTTTATTCTTCTCCCTGGTTCTTTGGTTGACTTCATCGTGACTGGGGTGAGCGAGCAGGTTAACTACGGCCCACTGCTCATCAACACTCAGCCCATGGGTCTCTTATCACTGGAGCATCTCTGACTCACACACACACACAGACACAGACGGACACACACGGACATGCATGTACGCACACACAGAAGCAAACACTCCCAAGACTATCAGGCCTGACAGAAACATGACGTTCGCTTTTTTTCCAGTCAATCTGATATTGAGGATTCACAGGTGCATGAGGTCTGAACAAGTTGGAATTGGATTGCCAGGTAGGGTCACACGCATGTGCACACTGAGGACCTGGAAAACCCCACCAAAAGAAGACCTACAGCTGTACTGTTTGTGACCTCACACTGGGATGACCATGCTGTCACTCTAACATCAATTCATTCCTATTTGGTATTCAAAAACTGCTGCTCCCTCTTCCGCAAAAAAGCACAAGGTAATTGCCAGGGTGCATAAACCCACTCTTAATTATGCCTATTTAGATTTGAGGCCTTGAAAAGTATGTTAATGTAAATTGAATTTAATTGACGATTTAGTTAACTATAAATGAATCTTCTCCTTTACTGAAATTTCAGCTGTATTATTATATAATGGAATTAATACTGGGTCAATGATTTTGAAGTATTAAATTAACACTGTAATGTGAGGGTAGAAGAAGTTCAGGAGAAAAAACTAACAAAATATAATATAGGCTACCGGCAGTGATGTACAGTGGGGAAAAAAAGTATTTAGTCAGCCACCAATTGTGCAAGTTCTTCCACTTAAAAAGATGAGAGAGGCCTGTAATTTTCATCATAGGTACACATCAACTATGACAGACAAATTGAGGGAAAAAAATCCAGAAAATCACATTGTAGGATTTTTTATGAATTTATTTGCAAATTATGGTGGACCTTATTTGGTCACCTACAAACAAGCAAGATTTCTGGCTCTCACAGACCTGTAACTTCTTCTTTAAGAGGCTCCTCTGTCCTCCACTCGTTACCTGTATTAATGGCACCTGTTTGAACTTGTTATCAGTATAAAAGACACTTGTCCACAACCTCAAACAGTCACACACCAAACTCCACTATGGCCAAGACCAAAGAGCTGTCAAAGGACACCAGAAACAAAATTGTAGACCTGCACCAGGCTGGGAAGACTGAATCTGCAATAGGTAAGCAGCTTGGTTTGAAGAAATCAACTGTGGGAGCAATTATTAGGAATTGGAAGACATACAAGACCACTGATAATCTCCCTCGATCTGGGGCTCCACGCAAGATCTCACCCCGTGGGGTCAAAATTATCACAAGAACGGTGAGCAAAAATCCCAGAACCACACGGGGGGACCTAGTGAATGACCTGCAGAGAGCTGGGACCAAAGTAACAAAGCCTACCATCAGTAACACACTACGCCTCCAGGGACTCAAATCCTGCAGTGCCAGACGTGTCCCCCTGCTTAAGCCAGTACATGTCCAGGCCCGTCTGAAGTTTGCTAGAGTGCATTTGGATGATCCAGAAGAGGATTGGGAGAATGTCATATGGTCAGATGAAACCAAAATAGAACTTTTGGGTAAAAACTAAACTTGTCGTGTTTGGAGGACAAAGAATGCTGAGTTGCATCCAAAGAACACATTTACATTTACATTTACATTTTAGTCATTTAGCAGACGCTCTTATCCAGAGCGACTTACAGGAGCAATTAGGGTTAAGTGCCTTGCTCAAGGGCACATTTACGTCATTTAGCAGACGCTCTTATCCAGAGCGACTACAAATTGGTGCATTCACCCTATAGCCAGTGGGATAACCACTTTACAATTATACATTTTATTTTTTATTTTATTTAATTTTTTTGGGGGGGTAGAAGGATTACTTTATCCTATCCCAGGTGTTCCTTAAAGAGGTGGGGTTTCAAATGTCTCCGGAAGGTGGTGAGTGACTCCGCTGTCCTGGCGTCGTGAGGGAGCTTGTTCCACCATTGGGGTGCCAGAGCAGCGAACAGCTTTGACTGGGCTGAGCGGGAACTATGCTTCCACAGAGGAAGGGGAGCCAGCAGGCCAGAGGTGGATGAACGCAATGCCCTCGCCTGGGTGTAGGGACTGATCAGAGCCTGAAGGTACGGAGGTGCCGTTCCCCTCACTGCTCCATAGGCAAGCACCATGGTCTTGTAACGGATGCGAGCTTCAACTGGAAGCCAGTGGAGTGTGCGGAGGAGGGGGGGTGACGTGAGAGAACTTGGGAAGGTTGAACACCAAACGGGCTGCGGCATTCTGCATGAGTTGTAGGGGTTTAATGGCACAGGCAGGGAGCCCAGCCAACAGCGAGTTGCAGTAATCCAGACGGGAGATGACAAGTGCCTGGATTAGGACCTGTGCCGCTTCCTGTGTAAGGCAGGGTCGTACTCTCCGAATGTTGTAGAGCATGAACCTGCAGGATCGGGTCACCGCCTTGATGTTAGCGGAGAACGACAGGGTGTTGTCCAGGGTCACGCCAAGGCTCTTCGCACTCTGGGAGGAGGACACAACGGAGTTGTCAACCGTGATGGCGAGATCATGGAACGGGCAGTCCTTCCCCGGGAGGAAGAGCAGCTCCGTCTTGCCAGGGTTTAGCTTGAGGTGGTGGTCCGTCATCCATACTGATATGTCGGCCAGACATGCAGAGATGCGTGTATCGTGAGATTTTGAGTGAAAACCTCCTTCCATCAGCAAGGGCATTGAAGATGAAACGTCGCTGGGTCTTTCAGCATGACAATGATCCCAAACACACCGCCCGGGCAACGAAGGAGTGGCTTCGTAAGAAGCATTTCAAGGTCCTGGAGTGGCCTAGCCAGTCTCCAGATCTCAACCCCATAGAAAATCTTTGGAGGGAGTTGAAAGTCTGTGTTGCCCAGCGACAGCCCCAAAACATCACTGCTCTAGAGGAGATCTGCATGGAGGAATGGGCCAAAATACCAGCAACAGTGTGTGAAAACCTTGTGAAGACTTACAGAAAACGTTTGACCTGTGTCATTGCCAACAAAGGGTATATAACAAAGTATTGAGAAACTTTTGTTATTGACCAAATACTTATTTTCCACCATAATTTGCAAATAAATTCATTAAAAATCCTACAATGTGATTTTCTGGATTTTTTTTCCTCATTTTGTCTGTCATAGTTGACATGTACCTATGATGAAAATTACAGGCTTCTCTCATCTTTTTAAGTGGGAGAACTTGCACAATTGGTGGCTGACTAAATACTTTTTTTCCCCACTGTATATATATATATATATATATATATTGTGATGTCACGAGAGGCTGTGTCCTGGAGGGACGTTACATCCCCCTGAGGTGGCTGCAAACCCAGACAGCTATGGCTCCATCTGCTGGTATGGTCGGGAACGCCACCCCTCTATGGCCAATCTTCCCACGCAGCTGAAACAAATCAGGAGCTGATGAGCTGAAGGTTTGGGAAGGGAAGAGACACACTGAGAGAGTGTGTGGGGGGTGAAGAAACACAGTCTCCAACCTGGGCTCTCTGGAGGACAAGAGTGCTGCACGTCCACTTCCATGAGGAATATAAGGATTTGGAGATACTTACCTTTGGGAAATACTCACCTTTGGATATATGCACCTGTGGAAATACGTGAGAGACATTTGGAAGGACTTTTTGCTGGGTTGGCCACTAGCTGCAACGTGGACTACAGTAAGGCTGGGGAAAAGTTATCTGAGCGAGTGAGAATTATGATTTTGGATGTGGAAGAGACATCCCTGAACTGTTAACCCTTAAAGAGCCACAAGAGAACAGAATTTTGTTATATTTTCGTTAATTTCCCAAGACCTATAATAAAATCCTTGTTTTGTTTGAACCTTGTCTCCTTGCACTACTTGAGCAATCCCGCTGAAAGCTGTGTAGCCTCTCGTGACGTCACAATATATATATATATATATATATGTAAAACATGGGGGATTGGAAGTGATGCAGACAATTACATTGATGGAAGATACAATCTATCTGCAATATTAAGCTGATCTACCCCCCCCCCCCCCCAAAAAAAAATCACTCCACGTACAATAAAATGGATTAGAATTCCTATTTAAGCCACAGAGTTGGGGGTGGGGAGATACAGAAACGATAGTGGCACTGAATATCAGGAAATCAATATGAGACTAACTGTGCAACTCTTCACACAACAAGAAACCTGTGTGTGTGTGTGTGTGTGTGTGTGCGGTTGATAAATGACAATGTCTGTCTGGACCCTGGGCCCGTCGTACAGCAGGGAGAGGAGGGGACCTTTCTCTTTGGCCCCCTCAGAGAATCACACATTCCATTTGTATGGTCAACACCATCGTCGGCGCCTGGGCATTCACAAGGCAACTCCAAGGTTCCTAAAGTCACAAGGGCACCCAGCAAGCAAATAAATAATAACCATCCTATCCATCATCCAGAATATAAATCCAGAATTATCTCTCCCTCCCTGTGTCGGCCGGTCGAGCAGTCGGTTGGAGAGCGAGGGACTCTCTCTTACTTCTATTACATTCAAAAATAATTAAGGAAACTCCTGCAACGGCTGGGAAGAAGAGGTGCTTCTGAGAAGACATGGAATTGATTGAGCAGACGATGCTCCAGTACCCAAGGAGTTTCTAAGCAGGCAGAGAGGAAGCTCTGTTCAACTGCATTTCCACATCAGGGCACAAGTTTGACGTTGGGGTTTAAGAGGGAAAATACACAGTGCAGAGTTGGAGATACAGGATAGGAAGCAGAATTGAAGATTGGGAGCAGTGCTCAGAAAGCTTCTTGTCAATGCCTGTGAACCGTGAGTTTTTCAGAGCAAACAACATATCAGCAAGATGTGTTATACTTGTAAATGTAAAGCATTTGATGATGTGTTAGTGGCTGTGTGTGTGCATGAGTGCATGCACGTTGGTGGGAATTAAGCAGTTCAAACTGATGATACAGTGTTAGTGCCATATATTTCTTGGCCCACCATCACATCCCAGAGCCAATGAAGTGTCTTGGTGGTTTATTAGTATCAATAGCATTGTCATTTTACATCCCTGCTCTCCCTCTCAATATTTATACAATACTTTATTGTGTTTCATGTTCTTTGTACTTTATTCGAACCCCTTTATTACTGTGCTGAAGGCGGCTCTCTTGCAGCCATTGCATATATTCTAAATCACAATACTAAGTGGTACTGGCAGTGAATTCCAATTCTCCCCACGACAAGGCCGCAGTAGATTGACATTCTAATGAATAAAAGATCATCACTTCTGCAGTGCTTTTGTCAGCCAGTTTCAGCTAATTTTCAATTATAAGCCAACCCCCTCCCCCCTCCCCCCTCCCCCCTCTGTGAATGCATTACGCTCAATGATATTTCAACACTGTTATTTTCTTGGTCTTTCTCAGCTAATACCAGCCATTGAAAGGAATAGCATTGAACGCAAGCAAGCATAGTATAGTATAGTATAGTATAGTATAGTATAGTATAGTATAGTATAGTATAGTATAGTATAGTATAGTATATTATAGTATAACACAGAACAGAACAGAACAGTGGCTGTGGGGGTGGTTTGGGGCTAGTGTTAAGTACTGTATATTCTACCTAGGTTTGGGGAGGGAACTGTGACTGTACAGTATGGAACTCTGTGGTTTCCCTGGTGACAAAGGAAGGAGTTCCTTGGTGTCTGTCACATCACAGCTGATCTATGGGGAGGGTAATTCTCTAAGTATCAGCCAGGTCCTGATGACAGCCAGGATCAGGCTGGGGCTGCAGCTTAGCCCACTCTGACAGACTGGATGTCTGTCTGACTGACACGGCCATGTTATAATAATGGGGGAGACCTAACTGTGGCAAGAGACTGGGGAGTGAGTTATTGTTGCATTACGATCCTGGGCTGTCGGTATCAATCAAACCTGCTCTTGGAAACTACAGGCTACAGGCTGATATTCACACACACACACACACACATGCTGACGTTCACACACACTCTCGCTCAAACACACACTCTTCCTCTCCCCCTCTCCCCTACTCCTCTCCCCCTCATCAGTTGTAGGCCTTTCCATCATAAAAGCATAATTCATTACAACCTAAACTGTGAGTTTGTGAAATAATGCTTTGATTTTATATGGTTTCAGAGGGTGGGGATTACATATTCAAATTCATATGGCTTCACAAATAGTCATAAAAAACTTGATCATGGTCACTGATACCATACCGTTAACATTCAAACATCCTTCACCATAATTCTAACCTATACAGCACTGCCAATCCTCACCATGTTGGCAATTCTCATAATCTTCCTAACCAGTGCCATCTTGCTAAGCTTCATCAAATGGCTTGACACCACCCTATGACTAGCCTTTACCATATTGCTAATCCCACCCATATCCCTAACTCTTCTCTGTATCGCCCGTTTTCACTGTCTAGCAGCATGCATTTCGTTCCACTTGTTTACTTCTGCAATTACCCCAGGTAGCCAAGGGAGAAAGCAGACGCCACCGCCTGTCTGTGTGAGTGCCAGATGGTTTTGTCTCCTCCTGCAAAATAAACAATGTCTGCCTCCTCATATCCCACCACCTTCCATCCCTCCTTACCTCCCTCCCTCTCTTCCTCCCTCTCTCCTTCAGAAAAGAAAGAGTCATCCTACCAAGACACCAGTCTCTGACATTACATCTTCATTCCTTAGTAAATACTCTACAGAGCAGAAGCACCTGCTACCACCCCAGCCTACCCAGCCCGCCTGCCAGTACAGCCCTCCAATGTTCCCATGACACTCTTTCCAAGGGGGAGGGAGGGATCATTTTAGAAGGTGTCTATAAATAGACAGTCTCTCTTTCACCCTGTTTATGAGTCCAACTCAATATTTCTAATCGAAAGAGCCTGTGTCAGCTCTGGCATATATACAGTTGAAGTCGGAAGTTTACATACACCTTAGCCAAATACATTTAAACTCTGTTTTTCACTATTTCTGACATTTCATCCAAGTAAGAATTCCCTGTCTTAGGTCAGTTAGGATCACCACTTTATTTTAAGAATGTGAAATGTCAGAATAATAGTAGAGAGAATAATTTATTTCAGCTTTTATTTCTTTCATCACATTCCCAGTGGGTCAGAAGTCTACATACACTCAATTAGTATTTGGTAGCATTGCCTTTAAATTGTTTAACTTGGGTCAAACGTGTCGGGTAGCCTTCCACAAGCTTCCCACAATAAGTTGGGTGAATTTTGGCCCATTCCTCCTGACAGAGCTGGTGTAACTGAGTCAGGTTTGTAGGCCTCCTTGCTCGCACACGCTTTTTCAGTTCTGCCCACACATTTTCTATAGGATTGAGGTCAGGGCTTTGTGATGGCCACTCCAATACCTTGACTTTGTTGTCCTTAAGCCATTTTGCCACAACTTTGGAAGTATGCTTGTGGTCATTGTCCATTTGGAAGACCCATTTGCGACCAAGCTTTAACTTCCTGACTGATGTTTTGAGATGTTGCTTCAATATATCCACATAATTTTCCTTCCTCATGATGCCATCTATTTTGTGAAGTGCACCAGTCCCTCCTGCAGCAAAGCACCCCCAGAGCATGATGCTGCCACCCCCGTGCTTCACGGTTGGGATGGTGTTCTTCTGCTTGCAAGCCAACACCCTTTTTCCTCCAAACATAACGATGGTCATTATGGCCAAACAGTTCTATTTTTGTTTCATCAGACCAGAGGACATTTCTCCAAAAAGTACAACCTTTGTCCCCATGTGCAGTTGCAAACCGTAGTCTGGCTTTTTTATGGCGTTTTTGGAGCAGTGGCTTCTTCCTTGCTGAGCGGCCTTTCAGGTTATGTCGATATAGGACTTGTTTTACTGTGGATATAGATACTTTTGTACCTGTTTCCTCCCATCTTCACAAGGTCCTTTGCAGTTGTTCTGGAATTGATTTGCACTTTTTGCACCAAAGTACGTTCATCTCTAGGAGACAGAACGCATCTCCTTCCTGAGTGTTATGACGGCTGCGTGGTCCCATGGTGTTTATACTTGCATACTATTGTTTGTACAGATGAATGTGGTACCTTCAGGTGTTTGGAAATTTCTCCAAAGGATTAACCAGACTTGTGGAGCTCTACAATTATTTTTTTAAGGTCTTGGCTGATTTCTTTTGATTTTCAGTTGAAGTCGGAAGTTTACATGCACTTAGGTTGGAGTCATTAAAAAAGGTACCACGTTCATCTGTAAAAACAATAGTACGCAAGTATAAACACCATGGGACTACGCAGCCATCATAACACTCAGGAAGGAGACGCGTTCTGTCTCCTGGAGATGAGCGTACTTTGGTGCGAAAACTGCAAATCAATCCCAGAACAACAGCAAAGGACCTTGTGAAGATGCTGGAGGAAACAGGTACAAAAGTATCTATATCTACAGTAAAACGAGTCCTATATCGACATAACCTGAAAGGCCGCTCAGCAAGGAAGAAGCCACTGCTCCAAAAACGCCATAAAAAAGCCAGACTATGGTTTGCAATGCACATGGGGACAAAGGTTGTACATTTTGGAGAAATGTCCTCTGGTCTGATGAAACAAAAATAGAACTGTTTGACCATAATGACCATCGTTATGTTTGGAGGAAAAAGGGGGTTGGCTTGCAAGCAGAAGAACACCATCCCAGTCGTGAAGCACGGGGGTGGCAGCATCATGCTGTGGGGGTGCTTTGCTGCAGGAGGGACTGGTGCACTTCACAAAATAGATGGCATCATGAGGAAGGAAAATTATGTGGATATATTGAAGCAACATCTCAAGACATCAGTCAGGAAGTTAAAGCTTGGTCGCAAATGGGTCTTCCAAATGGACAATGACCCCAAGCATACTTCCAAAGTTGTGGCAAAATGGCTTAAGGACAACAAAGTCAAGGTATTGGAGTGGCCATCACAAAGCCCTGACCTCAATCCTATAGAACATTTGTGGGCAGAACTGAAAAAGCGTGTGCGAGCAAGGAGGCCTACAAACCTGATTCAGTTACACCAGCTCTGTCAGGAGGAATGGTTCAAAATTCACCCAAATTATTGTGGGAAGCTTGTGGAAGGCTATCCGAAACGTTTGACCCAAGTTAAACAATTTAAAGGCAATGCTACCAAATACTAATTGAGTGTATGTATTTCTGACCCACTGGGAATGTGATGAAAGAAATAAAAGCTGAAATAAATCATTCTCTCTACTATCATTCTAACATTTCACATTCTTAAAATAAAGTGGTGATCCTAACTGACCTAAGAAAGGGATTTTTTTCTAGGATTAAATGTCAGGAATTGTGAAAAGCTGAGTTTAAATGTATTTGGCTAAGGTGTATGTAAACTTCCGACTTCAACTGTATGAGTGTGTGTGTGTGTGTGTGTGTGTGTGTGTGTGTGTGTGCGTGTGCATGTGCGTTTGCGTGTGTGAGCGGTGCTGCTAAGGGCAACAAAAAGGGCAACAAATGTTGGTGAGTGAGCTACCACTGTCAAGGTCAGCCCAGATACATTGGGACATTGCTGCCACTTCTACTGCTTTGGCTGTTGTTGCTTCACCATCCTGAGGTTATCAGAATATATTGCTTTCCCTAAATGTCGTTTTTCTGTGGCTCACAGGATTTCCACAGCCTGAACATATTTTTCTGTGGTTTGTGTTTGTTTATTAGTTTGTTTGTTTGTTGATTTGTGTAGGGCATTGGGGAATAGTACATTTAAAAGGAGCCGTCGTGACGCTGGGAGAGCAGAGGAGAGCCTGAAGCTGATGATTAACTAACACAATATTGAGCATTGAGGCATTCTCTCTCTTGTTCTCAACTTTAACTCAGCCTGCAGTGGCCTGATAATTTCAAGTATTTTAAGAGGGAAACAAATTCAGTTTTTTTTATTTAGTTCAAATGCACTGAGGGGGGAGATAAATAGTTCCGTTTTTGTTGTAGTAAGTAGTTTATAGAGTACTGCATGTAACTAGCTGTTGTCACATTATACAAAATGATAGGTCACATTGAGATTCAAATAATCCACATACGTAGAAGGACACAGAGGAACACTTGTTGTTTTGTTTCTGTTTCTCATTTCATTCCAACGTCTGCGTGTGGAATGGAGTTAGGCCTATATCTGAAAGAAAAACCTAACCGAGGAGTAATGTCTCTTCGTCCCTCCTTAGATTAGGTATCTCTCTCTCTCTCTCTCTCTCTCTCTCTCTCTCTCTCTCTCTCTCTCTCTCTCTCTCTCTCTCTCTCTCTCTCTCTCTCTCTCTCTCTCTCTCTCTCGGTTGGCTCATGGTCGTCGTGGTGACAGTGATGCTGTGGCGGGGGCTGGAGGAGCGTGTGGAGGAATGCTCCTAAAATGAGGTGTCAGTGCAAATTACGGCGCCAGCTGAGGTTCTCCGGGCTCCGCAGCAACGGAGTGGGCAGCCACGGCAACCGATCTAGCGCCAGGTGGCACTGGGAGTAATCGCTCCTGATCTCGCACGGAGTAAGTGACAGAAATTGGTGCTGATGTGGTGTTTGTGTCAGGGGCCAGCCAGGGGGGGAGAGGGGTAGAGGGGGAGGGAGGAAGCGAGCGAGAGAGAGGGGGGTTTGTAATAGAGAGTGATCGTGGCAGGTGAGCAGAGGAGAGCCGAGCAGACCTCCTCCCAATCCCCCTAGGTCTGAAACGATTTGACAAAACTTCAAGATCATTCCATTTGTAACAAAATACCTAGAAAATTTGCTCACACCCTCCTCACCTCACCTCACACAATACTCTTCTCCTGGCTGCACCCATCCAGAAACAACATCATTGGCTACCCTGAAACCAATGTCAAGATAGCCCCAGAGACTGTCTCACTCGGGTGGCTTCTGGAGAGGAAGAGATGGAAACATTTGCTCCGGCTGAAGCGTTTGCGTGAAAAATGGAGAGAAAAGCCAAGCAGAAGAAGAAAGAGAGAGACAGGAGAGATGTGGAGAGAGACAGCAGCAGCATGCTTACTGTCTCAGTGACGTGTGCCTGCTAAGCATTTCCTTTGTTTGGTCCCCTGACGCACCACAAGCCCCTCTCGTCTCATCTGCTCTCCATGTCTCCTCTCCATGTCCCCCTGAATGGAGGCAATCCAACCCTAGGGGTCCGTCCCCCAGCCAAGCCTGAATACCGATTCTATCCTCCCACATTCTCCCTCATCCTCCCACATTCTCCCTCATCATCCCACATTCTCCCTCATCCTCCCACATTCTCCCTCATCCTCCCACATTCTCTCTCGTCATCCCACATTCTCTCTCATCATCCCACATTCTCCCTCACATCCCACATTCTCCCTCATCATCCCACATTCTCGCCAATCCTCCCCTTTTCTCCCTCCTCCTCCCTCATCCTACCTCATCCTCCCCTGTCCCCCAGCCCAACCTGAGCAACAGTTCTCCCCCCCCCCCCATCCTCTCCTATCCTCCCTTGTCTTCCACGGCCCTCCAGCTCCTGTCACCTCTCCTCTCCACTGTGGATGGGCCCTCGAGTCATCCTCATATATTCTTTACTATGCCGTGAGCTTCTCCCAACCACTCCTGGAGATAAATTATCTCTGATCATGCTCCCCTGCACTACTGACACAGCCTGCCTGCCCCCCTGCCTGCCTGCCTGCCTGCTTGCCTGGTGGCTAGGCTCAAATCCACCACTCACATACATACATACATATCTATCCATCTCTATATCCCCAAAACATGTGCTTATGTTCCTCCTCACGTCACACACAAATCTATCTCAGTCTGAGGGATGCTTTCGGTGAGACAGAAATGAAAAGTTAGACCCGTGTTTTTTCTTTTTTAACAAATTAATCAAATGCTTCTCATTACACAGATGATTGAGATCCAATTATTTGCCGAATGATTTTCTGTTTTAATTAATTTGAATTTACATTGCATGAGGAAGGGATATTATATTAATATTTTTAATCTAAGGGAAGGAATCTGGCTGGCATCTCTGATTGAATTAATTGTTAATGCTTTCCATATTCCAGCTGTCTGTAAATCTCCCTGTCTGTGAGTCTGTGAAGGCTGCTCTGGGCCTGTGTTCACAAAGCCTCTCAGCATAAGAGTGCTGATCTAGGATCAGGTCCCCCCTATCAATGTAATCTTATTTATTATTTTCTAAATTGCAAAACTGATCCTCTTACCTTGAGACACTATGGATATTGGCCCTGGGCTATGAAGGCTGTTCTGAGTGCTGTGGATCTTCCAGGCCAGCGGGGGTGCTGTCTGGTGCTGTCTGTCTGAGGCCCTCTCCACAGACGAGATCAGGGTTCTGACAGACCAGGCCTCTGTAGGAAGAGAGGCCAGACAGACACCAGAGACACAATTAGACCAGACAGAGGAGACAGATTACAGAGCCAGTGATGAATTGCAGTCCTGTCAGATGGAGACAATCAAAATGGCCTCTGTGACACCTAAAATGGCCTCTGGTGTCTAGAAGCTAGCAGATCTCCTCTGCTGTCTGTATGACAGCAATACCCTCACATGGAATCTTAAAGCCTAAACCTCAAGACAGACAAAAACAATTCCTGTTGAATTTTTATTGAAGGATGTTTTCCCCACAGTGAAACTCTCTTGGTAAATGAAGGTATGCTTTATAGACTTCATAACCAATGTGTAAGTGATTCCAATCAAATCAAATCAAAATGTATTTGTCACATACACGTGTTTAGCAGATGTTATAGCGGGTGTAGCGAAATGCTTGTGCTTCTAGCTCCGACAGTGCAGTAATATCTAACAATTTCACAACATATACACACAAAACTAGTAAGGAGTGGGATTTAAGAATATATACATATATGGACAAGCAATGACAGAGCGGCATGGACTAAGATACAGTAGAATATTATAGAATATAATGCAGTATATACATATGAGATGAGTAGTGCAAGATATGTAAACATTATTAAAGTGACTAGTGTTCCATTTCTTAAAGTGGCCAGTGATTTCAATTGGCAGCAGCAGCCTCTAATGTGCTAGTGATGGCTATTTAACAGTCTGATGGCCTTGAGATAGAAGCTGTTTTTCATTCTCTCGGTCCCAGGTTTGATGCACCTGTACCGACCTCGCCTTCTGGATGATAGCGGGGTAAACAGGCAGTAGCTCGGGTGGTTGATGTCCTTGATGATCGTTTTGGCCTTCCTGTGACATGGGTGTTGTATGTGTCTTGGAGGGCAGGTAGTTTGCCCCTGGTAATGCGTTCGGCAGACCGCACCACCCTCTGGAGAGCCCTGCGGTTGTGGGCGGTGCAGTTGCCATACCAGGCGGTGATACAGCCCGACAGGATGCTCTCAATTGTGCATCTGTAAAAGTTTGTGAGAGTTTTAGGTGCTAAACCGAATTTCTTCAGCCTCCTGAGGTTGAAGAGGCTCTGTTGCGCCTTCTTCACCACACTGTCTGCGTGGGTGGACCATTTCAGTTTGTCGGTGATGTGTACGCCAAGGAACTTGAAGCTTTCCACCTTCTCCACTGCGGTCCCTTTGATGTGGATAGGGGGGTGCACCCTCTGCTGTTTCCTGAAGTCCACAATCATCTCCTTTGTTTTGTTGATGTTGAGTGAGAGGTTATTTTCCTGGCACCACACTCCCAGAGCCCTCACCTCCTCCCTGTAGGCAGTCTCGTCATTGTTGGTAATCAAGCCTACTACTGTTGTGTCGTCTGCAAACTTGATGATTGAGTTGGAGGCTGCTTGGCCATGCAGTCATGGGTGAACAGGGAGTACAGGAGGGGGCTGAGCACGCACCCTTGTGGGGCCCCAGTTTTGAGGATCAGCGAAGTGGAGATGTTGTTTCCTACCTTCACCACCTGGGGGCGGCCCGTCAGGAAGTCCAGGACCCAGTTGCACAATGCGGGGTTCAGACCCAGGGCCTCGAGCTTAATGATGAGCTTGGAGGGTACTATGGTGTTGAATGCTGAGCTATAGTCAATGAACAGCATTCTTACATAGGTATTCCTCTTGTCCAGATGGGATAGGGCATTGTGCAGTGTGATGGCGATTGCATCGTCTGTGGATCTATTGGGGCGGTAAGCAAATTGAAGTGGGTCTAGGGTGACAGGTAAGGTAGAGGTGATATGATCCTTGACTAGTCTCTCAAAGCGCTTCATGATGACAGAGGTGAGTGCTACAGGGCGATGGAGAAGGAGAGGCCACAGTCGTTGGTAGTGGGCCTCGTCAGTGGCACTGTGTTATCCTCAAAGCGGGCGAAGAAGGGGTTTAGCTTGTCTGGAAGCGAGACGTCGGTGTCGGCGACGTGGCTGGTTTTCTTTTTGTAGTCCGTGATTGTCTGTAGGCCCTGCCACATACGTCTCATGTCTGAGCCGTTGAATTGCGACTCCACTTTGTCTCTATACTGATGTTTTGCCAGTTGAATTGCCTTGCGGAGTGATTAGCTACACTGTTTGTATTCTGCCGTATTCCCAGTCACCTTGCCATGGTTGAATGTGGTGGTTCGTGCTTTTAGATTTGCACGAATGCTGCCGTCTATCCACGGTTTCTGGTTAGGGTAGGTTTTAATAGTCACAGTGGGCACAACATCACCTATACACTTCCTGATAAACTCAGTCACTGTTTCAGTGTATTCGTCTAAATTATTTTCGGAAGCTACCCGGAACATATCCCAGTCCGCGTGATCAAAACAATCTTGAAGCGTGGATTCCGATTGGTCAGACAAGCGTTGAATAGTCCTTCAGATTCTAAAACTTAATTGGTAGCTTATAGAATCTCCCTGTCCGTCCGTCCATCTCTCCATCTGTCTACCTGCCTTATCACACACACATTCCCTTGTCTGTATCTTTATCCTGATTTGTATTACATAGAGTGTGCAGCCGTGTCGCCAGACCACCCCATCAGCACCACCCCCACCCACTCCTCTGTCCTCCCTCCCTCCTTCCTGTTCCCTTTGTTCCTGCCCTGCGAGCAGAGCGAGGACTAGGGTCACCAGCGTCTAGGTGATTTCTGATTCCTATCTGCAATTTCAATAGCAGCCAATGCCAGGGCCACTTGCATTAACATCTACTGCTACTGCTGCTGCTGCATTTTAAAGATTCCCTTTTTTCTTTACCCGCAATTCAAAGACAGTGTTTGAATTCAAACTACAAGGTTATGAGAGGTGTGGGCTATCTGAGCATGAGAAAATGCTAGTTTCAAAGGGATTCTTGTCATGATGATCGTAACGGAGTATTAAGAATGTGTTTACAATATTAGAAGACGTTAGTCATAGATAGGATATATTCTCCAATTGGACACATTCCTTTATAACCAACAACATCAAACATATTAGAATTGAAATACTGAGAATATAACATTAGCACATTTAGAATCTGTTCAAACAATATACTGTAACATAATTGCTCCCTCCCAACCCTGGAAAGTGAGGTAACCTTCTGTCAAGCAGATAGGAACACAGGGTGACTGAAAACTGATGGTTAAAAGCTCCTGGAAGTTACCATCCACATCAGATAGAAAGATTACAGATGGGGAGGATTGTAATTTGATGAATATTAAAGCACCCAAGAGGAGCTTGGGAAATCATGACGTGAGACAGAGGCGCAACCAAACCTTGCTGGCAGCTCACTGCTCACTTCAGACCAAATAGATTTTTTATTGCGGCGGTCCACTGAATACAATATTACATTATAGCGTTATCTCACTCTAAAAGAGATTGGGATGCAGGATGATTTAATATGAGGCACATAAAGCTAACACCAGCAAATTAAACACCATCACACACAATAAGCACCAGGCAGCTGATAGGGAGATCCTCATTGCACAGGGTTGGCTGCTCATTATGGGAATAAATGGGGAGTTTTCAGGAGTTTTTAAGTTTTATGCCTCCTTCCACCTCAATGCTGCTGGAAGGAGGGAAGGAGGGAAGGATGAAAAGCAGGGAAGGAGAGAAAGAGAAAAGTAGAGAAAGAGGTAAAGAGAGAAGGAAGGAGGTAAGGAAAGAAGAACAGAAGAGGGGAAAGAGGGAAGGAAGGAAGCTCTCATTCTCTGCCGGCCCTTCCTTCCTCGCCGTTCTTCTCCCCACACTAGAGGTGAGAGGGAGGAAAGCTTATCTGCATTAATGAAGCTGTCAGTGTCACCCTGACACCAGCTAGAAATACTGTTCCTGTTCCCCTGGCCCTGCCTCAGCCCTGCCACAGGTTCTGTCTCACTGGAGCCCCACAGCAGATAACCCCAGACTCACGAAGGGAGAGAGAGGGAGGGAGGGATGGAGAGAGGGATGAGAATTCCTGGCTTATCAGGAGTTCCACAGTGAAGGAGGAGGATAATCCATTACAACTAGAATCATATCAACACGGCCTGGGATATGCCTCTGTGAACCACAGGATGACACACACATACACACACATTGAAATATGGTGTATGTGAACCTTGCGTTTTTATAGTATGAGAGGCAGTGACAGGGATGATTAGAATCAAATCAAATTGTATTTGTCACATGCGCCGAATACAACAGGTGTACACCTTACCGTGAAATGCTTACTTACAAGCCAACAATGCAGTTTTAAGAAAATAGAGTTAAGAAAGTATTTACTAAATAAACTCAAGTCAAAAATGTAAAACATTAAAAAGTAAAACAATAAAATAACAATAATGAGGCTATATATACAGGGGGTACCGGTACCGAGTCAATGTGCGGGGGTACAGGTTAGTCAAGGTATTTTGTACCTGGCCTTATAAAGTAAATGGCACCCTATCCCCTATAAGTAATCCGCTATCTAAGGAATATAGGGTGTTAAACACTCGGTGATGGGGTAACCATGGCAATGGAAAGGTTAGGGTTTTTTGGTCTTTTGTTTTTACCAGCTATATGCTACGGGAGCCCGGAGGCTATTTTTCACTCTCCAGGAAAACTATTAAACACAATCTAGTAGGGAGGACCAGGGCCACTCACAGCCCAGCAACACATACTGAAAGGTGGTCAGGATTCCGGACATATACAGTGGGGAGAACAAGTATTTGATACACTGCCGATTTTGCAGGTTTTCCTACTTACAAAGCATGTAGAGGTCTGTAATTTTTATCATAGGTACACTTCAACTGTGAGAGACGGAATCTAAAACAAAAATCCAGAAAATCACATTGTATGATTTTTAAGTAATTAATTTGCATTTTATTGCATGTCATAAGTATTTGATCACCTACCAACCAGTAAGAATTCCGGCTCTCACAAACCTGTTAGTTTTTCTTTAAGAAGCCCTCCTGTTCTCCACTCATTACCTGTATTAACTGCACCTGTTTGAACTCGTTACCTGTATAAAAGACACCTGTCCACACACTCAATCAAACAGACTCCTACCTCTCCACAATGGCCAAGACCAGAGAGCTGTGTAAGGACATCAGGGATAAAATTGTAGACCTGCACAAGGCTGGGATGGGCTACAGGACAATAGGCAAGCAGCTTGGTGAGAAGGCAACAACTGTTGGCGCAATTATTAGAAAATGGAAGAAGTTCAAGATGACGGTCAATCACCCTCGGTCTGGGGCTCCATGCAAGATCTCACCTCGTGGGGCATCATTGATCATGAGGAAGGTGAGAGATCAGCCCAGAACTACACGGCAGGACCTGGTCAATGACCTGAAGAGAGCTGGGACCACAGTCTCAAAGAAAATCATTAGTAACACACTACGCCGTCATGGATTAAAATCCTGCAGCGCACGCAGGGTCCCCCTGCTCAAGCCAGCGCATGTCCAGGCCCGTCTGAAGTTTGCCAATGACCATCTGGATGATCCAGAGGAGGAATGGGAGAAGGTCATGTGATCTGATGAGACAAAAATTGAGCTTTTTGGTCTAAACTCCACTCGCCGTGTTTGGAGGAAGAAGAAGGATGAGTACAACCCCAAGAACACCATCCCAACCGTGAAGCATGGAGGTGGAAACATCATTCTTTGGGGATGCTTTTCTGCAAAGGGGACAGGACGACTGCACCGTATTGAGGGGAGGATGGATGGGGCCATGTATCGCGAGATCTTGGCCAACAACCTCCTTCCCTCAGTAAGTGCATTGAAGATGGGTCGTGGCTGGGTCTTCCAGCATGACAACGACCCGAAACACACAGCCAGGGCAACTAAGGAGCGGCTCCGTAAGAAGCATCTCAAGGTCCTGGAGTGGCCTAGCCAGTCTCCAGACCTGAACCCAATAGAAAATCTTTGGAGGGAGCTGAAAGTCCGTATTGCCCAGCGACAGCCCCGAAACCTGAAGGATCTGGAAAAGGTCTGTATGGAGGAGTGGGCCAAAATCCCTGCTGCAGTGTGTGCAAACCTGGTCAAGACCTACAGGAAATGTATGATCTCTGTAATTGCAAACAAAGGTTTATGTACCAAATATTAAGTTCTGCTTTTCTGATGTATCAAATACTTATGTCATGCAATAAAATGCAAATTAATTACTTAAAAATCATACAATGTGATTTTCTGGATTTTTTATAAAAATTATAGACCTCTACATGCTTTGTAAGTAGGAAAACCTGCAAAATCGGCAGTGTATCAAATACTTGTCCTCCCCACTGTAGACCAAGGGGAGTTGTGACGATTGTCATATGTCCTCCATCACTTAATCTAAAGACATGCCTATATGAATGACCAGACACTGTTTATGAAACCGTTTATGGGAAGCACATTTATTAATTGTATTTATGTGTGGATAGCGATTTGCCTGACGACTCAAAATGAATTATTCCGCTGCTCTATGTTCGCTATATACTTCAGTCTGAGACTGCCATCATTTAAATAATTTGTGGTGACATCAAAATGAGGGGTGTTGTAAAAAACAAAGTCATCAGCGTTTGGATAATTTTGAACCAATCAGAGAATCAAAGTCAATGACACATTTTCTAAATGCTGCTCTACCCAAATGTGTTCCGACTCTGGCCCAACCCATTGGTCTCTGTAACCAATCACAATGGTTAGAATGTATTTGCATTCTAGAAATCGTCTGGGAGGTACTCAGATCCAGGTCATTGCGGAGAAGCAACTAATGTCCGTGGGCGTGGCATAGCGTTTGGCTGGAGCAAGGAGTTTGGGTAGCCAGGCAAGATAGCGATGTCCTTTTGATTGATGATCATCTGTGAAAGAGAGATGACACACACAGAGTTAGAGTTTATGGTCGCACGCTGGCAATTGGTTTGTGCGCGCAAAACCTTTTTTTGTGTCGCCCGGTTATAGTTCTCTTTCTAAACATTAATTTAATTACCAGGAAGTACAACTGTGATGTGATCCTGTTTAACAATTAAAATGTGGAAGTTAAGATTAAGTAATGTAAATGCTTACCTTAATTTCCTAGTTGTTTGAAGAGGGCTATCTGTCCATTTCCTGGTCTGAGTTCTGACGGGCAAATGGGGTGCGTTCAGGAGCGCATAGTTTATAGAGTGTTACAAGTAAGCTAGAGTTCCCAATTCCAGGTGGACATATATGTTCATATCTCAGTGTTCTTTATGCTTAAAGCATGTGAAGGCCTTTATTAATATGAGTGCTTATAATTATTGTATGCTTAGGATCTGAAGATGTGTAGACTGAAATTACTGCCTGTTGAATGTTAATTGTTCATTAAACATGCCTCTTCCTATTGGTCAAATGCATGATTGGTAGTCGTATTTAAACCCAGTCCTTTCATTGTTTGAGAGACAGAGGCAGGGAACAGGTCGGCATATGCTGGTTTTAGATGTACACTTGACGCATGTTCTTAATAAGAGCTGTATTTGATTCAGTTTATGTTCCTTGTGTTGCAACGTCCAGTTGATTATTTTTGTATATATTGTATTGTCTTTCTTCACTTGCAAATAAAAAGCTTCACTCTGGCAAGAAAAATCTCATCTACATTGTTTCTTCCTCACTGTTAGAATCTTCTCAGTAAGTCTGTGTATGTGTTAATGTACTAGGCTAGAAAGGTGATAGACAGGACAGGACACAGAAAGCAGACAGACAGCCTTGTCTTTGTACAACCAGAGACTGAAGCAGCTCCCTCCACTCCCCTTGGTCTGTATGTCTGGAATCCTGACCACCTTTCAGTATGTGTTGCTTTGCTGTGAGTGGCCCTGGTCCTCCCCACTAGATTGTGTTTAATAGTTTTCCTGGAAAGTGAAAATAGCCTCTGGGCTCCCGTAGCATATGGCTAGTCCCAAAAATGTAAACACCCTAACATTTCAGTTGCCATGGTTATCCCCTTAGCGAGTGTTTGTGCCGGCCAATTATCTAACATTTTGGGGTTGCCACGGCGGCTGGAGTGTTCTTGGAAACCTGCAGGTTGGATGGGCTTACTGACCTATCAGGGACAAATACACAGTGACATTATTACTGTCAATTATTGTCAATTAAAGTTTTGTCATTTATGCTTCTCATGCATGAAAGGTGCAAGACATCCTGAGGACCTCACCTGTCTGTTCACTGTCAACAAGCTGGCAGTGTCTAGTTCTGTTTATGTATTCAATTAAGAGTGTCAAATGTGCACCATAGTGATGTGTCAAACACAACCTCACCAACAACAGGGCTAATAAAGGGAGGGAGAGAGTGAGTGAATGTGCAGAAGGAGAGAGAAAGACTGCAAGAGATGGAGAGAGAGCAAGGTAAAATAACCAGGGCCATATCTAGGTCCAGGCTTCTTTTCCTCCTTGCTAACGAGCTGTCAGATCAAAGTAATGCAGGACAAAGACAGGCTTCCTCTCTCTCTCTCCACTCCTCTTTTCACTTTTCAAACCTTCTGCACCCCACTCACCCCTCACCATCTCCCCTTCTCCTCCTCCTCACCAGCAGGTGACTATGGCCCTCACTACCCTGGATTCCCAGAATCTATGGCTATAGACAAAAATATGGATTTCTCTCTACAATGGTATGTTATTACTCTCAACCCTTATGGTTTGTATTAAACAAAAATAATAGATGTGGTTCTGGAAATCATAGCTCAGCCCACAGTAGGATATTATAGGACTTCTTCCCCAGAAATAACACGTTGAGTTCCACTCCCTTCCCTTCAATCCAACTGGATCTCAAACATCGATAAATACAGTATACAAGACAAGCAAAAAAAAGACCTGAATTTAAAACATGGAAACAGCCACGCTTCTTTATTTTCGTTTTATTGCCTGTCATCAATTCCACCCTTCATACACACACACACACACACACACACAGCCTCCAGTGTAATCCTAACTTGCCACCTTGAAGGATGTAATTAAATAGAGTCAGACATGAACGCACATCTTTTAGTCTAAATATATCTCTTTAAGGTGTGTGGGGGAACACACAGCGCCCAGGAGGACTGGCGCTGACAGACACTCACGTAGAGAAAGCCCCCCCTTCTCTTTCTCTCTCTCCCTCTCTCTCTCTCTCCCTCTGTCTCTCTGTCCTCTCTCTCGCTCTCTCTCTCTCTGGCAGTGACAGGCAGTCAGGTAGACAGACAGTGCCAGCTCTGTGCTCCAGCATGGCAACTCAAAGCAGATGTGAGCTGGGCCTCTTGTTCCTCCTGATTAATGTCCTCCAGCACTTTACTACTCACGACTTCAAATGGCCGTCTGATGCCTGTAAAAAGGAAGATGCTCAGATGCCGCGGCAGTGTTAACATTACAGCTGCTGGATCCCATTCAAACATGGCCTCCTCCGTCCATGACTGATCGCGTGACACATTTTTTGTATTGATTGCAATGACGTGAAAACAAATGACTATACAGAAGACAGGGAAACGGAAGGGGTGGATAACCCTGTTTTTGTAGTACAGTAATATTGTATTAAAAAAGAAGTGGTGGTGTTTCTCAATCATTCTGAATGGTTTGTTGAGTGTGGCTTCACAAGTCAATATTATGGCTGCTATTGTGCCATACCACCCAGTAGCATGTGTTACACTGGGACCAAATAAATAAGGAAAATGTAGAATCCTCTGTACTCCTGAGTGGCGCAGTGGTCTAAGGCACTGCATTGCAGTGCTAACTGTGCCACTAGAGATCCTGGTTCGAATCCAGGCTCTGTTGCAGCCGGCTGTGACTGGGAGACTCATGGGTGGTGCACAATTGGCCCAGGGTAGGGGAGGGAATGGCTGGCAGGGATGTAGCTCAGTTGATAGAGCATGGTGTTTGCAATGCCAGGGTTGTGGGTTTGTTTCCCATGGGGGGCCAGTATAAAAAAATATGTATTCACTAACTGTAAGTTGCTCTGGATAAGAGCATCTGCTAAATGACTAAAATGAAAGGGTCCTACATGGAACCGAAAAGGGTTCCTTAAAGGATTATCCTATGTAGACAGCCGAAGAACCCTTTTATGTTCTAGATAGCACCTTTTCTTTTAAGGGTGTAGACGCTGAAATGACGTCTGTGCCAAGTGGGATGTGTAGTGTTTTTATTGATAGATAGATGGAGGACGAGAGAGAGAGAGAGAGAGAGAGAGAGAGAGAGAGAGAGAGAGAGAGAGAGAGAGAGAGAGAGAGAGAGAGAGAGAGAGAGAGAGAGAGAGAGAGAGAGAGAGAGGAGAGACCTGACAGATATCACACCGTCTCTTCTGCTACAGGGTGATTAACTTTTATGTGCTGGGATTTATTTATTTGCCAAATCTACTGTGAGAAATCAATGAAGCAGCTCTGACTTATGTATGTTTAATATGATATGTATCACAAACACTACATGAACGTCGATCTGCACATATGCCTCTGAATGCATCCCCAACCACCCCAGCCCCCTCAGCCACCGACCCGCCTGGCCATCACTCACTCTGTTTATCCTTTATTCTCCAACCCAGCAGCGTGGATCTCATGCCAAGTATCTCAGACCATCATAACAGTCATAACAAGTATCACATTACTGATGTTGAGTCAGAGACGCTGAAAGGCTGGGGCGCAGGAGGGAGCAACAAAGCCGACCCTACCCTGATCCCATGCCCGGCCCACCCAGTGTCCAGTGCCCCGCGTCGCTCTTTCATGGTCTACCCAAGCCTGATGTGTCTCTCCATGGCCTGGTGAGTTGTCCAGACCCCTGACTGCACTGCTCTGCCCTGCCCTCCAGACCTCATTAATTCATCAAACACTCCAGGATTTAGCCTGTCTGTCTGCTCACTGCTCTGCTGCTGGAAGTCTCTGAAACACTGGTCAAACACACGCATGCAAACACACACACACACACACACAGATACACACACAGACACCCTCCTCCCTCCTCCTCCCACACTCCCGATGGTTCTGATCTGCCAGACAAACTTTTAATGCACTTGTACCATTCCATCAGGCCCGGCTGGAGGGTGTCTTATACATATGTACCATCTCATCAGGATCCACAGGGGACAGATTCATTATAGTGTCTGTGGGAATAAGGATGTGTGCCACCAGGGGGGCTGGAGGGGGGCCGGGGGAGTGGGAAGAGGCCGGCACCACTGAGAGGACCACACATGCACTCACACAAACACACACACAGGTGACACAGGAAATAAAACACTCTGTAAAGTGCCCCTTGCCACCAGACCCCGAGCCTAGACCCATCACCTCGCCCCCACCTGCCCCGTCCCCCACCACCCAACCTACCCCACCCCACCCCACCCCACAGCCCCAGGACACTAGATGCAGATCAGGCAGCAGGGGGTTGTGGGGTGTTCATTTATCACACTGATGCAACTCTAATCAAGTGATAATGCATTAACACATTCACCAGGGAGGAGGAGAGGGGCAGGGGGATGGAGGAGGAGAGGGGCAGGGGGATGGAGGAGGAGAGGGGCAGGGGGATGGAGGAGGAGAGGGGCAGGGGGATGGAGGAGGAGAGGGGCAGGGGGATGGAGGAGGGGAGGGGCAGGGGGATGGAGGAGGGGAGAGGGAGGGGATGGAGGACGAGAGGGGCAGGGGGATGGAGGAGGGGAGAGGGAGAGGGAGGGGGATGGAGGAGGAGAGGGGCAGGGGGATGGAGGAGGGGAGAGGGAGGGGGATGGAGGAGGGGAGAGGGGCAGCGGGTGGGAGGAGGGGAGAGGGAGGGGGATGGAGGAGGGGAGTGGGAAGGGTGATGGAGGAGGAGAGGGGCAGGGGGTGGGAGGAGGGGAGAAGGAGGGGATGGAGGAGGAGAGAGGGAGGGGGATGGAGGAGGAGAGGGGCAGGGGGATGGAGGAGGGGAGAGGAAGGGGGATGGATGAGGAGAGGGGCAGGGGGATGGAGGAGGGGAGGGGCAGGGGATGGAGGAGGAGAGGGGCAGGGGGATGGAGGAGGAGAGGGGCAGGGGGATGGAGGAGGGGAGGGGCAGGGGATGGAGGAGGGGAGGGGCAGGGGATGGAGGAGGAGAGGGGCAGGGGGATGGAGGAGGGGAGAGGGAGGGGGATGGAGGAGGAGAGGGGCAGGGGATGGAGGAGGGGAGGGGCAGGGGGATGGAGGAGGGGAGAGGGAGGGGGTGGAGGAGGAGAGGGGCAGGGGAATGGAGGAGGGGAGAAGGAGGGGGATGGAGGAAGGGAGAGGGAGGGGGATGGAGGAGGGAGGGGCAGGGGGATGGAGGAGGGGAGAGGGAGGGGGATGGAGGAGGGGAGAGGGAGGGGGATGGAGGAGGGGAGGTGGATGCAGGAGGGGAGAGGGAGGGGATGGAGGAGGGGAGGGGCAGGGGATGGAGGAGGGGAGAGGGAGGGGGGTGGAAGAGGAGAGGGGCAGGGGAATGGAGGAGGGAGAGGGAGGGGGATGGAGGAAGGGAGAGGGAGGGGATGGAGGAGGGGAGGGCAGGGGATGGAGGAGGGGAGAGGGAGGGGATGGAGGAGGAGAGGGGCAGGGGGATGGAGGAGGGGAGAGGGAGGGGGATGGAGGAGGAGAGGGGCAGGGGGATGGAGGAGGGGAGAGGGAGGGGATGGAGGAGGAGAGGTGCAGGGGATGGAGGAGGGGAGAGGGAGGGGGATGGAGGAGGGGGAGAGGGAAGGGTGATGGAGGAGGAGAGGGGCAGGGGGTGGGAGGAGGGGAGAGGGAGGGGATGGAGGAGGAGAGAGGGAGGGGATGGAGGAGGAGAGGGGCAGGGGGATGGAGGAGGGGAGAGGAAGGGGATGGATGAGGAGAGGGGCAGGGGGATGGAGGAGGGAGGGGCAGGGGATGGAGGAGGAGAGGGGCAGGGGGATGGAGGAGGAGAGGGGCAGGGGGATGGAGGAGGGTAGGGGCAGGGGATGGAGGAGGGGAGGGGCAGGGGGATGGAGGAGGAGAGGGGCAGGGGATGGAGGAGGGGAGAGGGAGGGGGGATGGAGGAGGAGAGGGGCAGGGGATGGAGGAGGGGAGGGGCAGGGGGATGGAGGAGGGGAGGAGCAGGGGCATGGAGGAGGGGAGAGGGAGGGGGATGGAGGAGGGGAGGTGGATGGAGGAGGGGAGAGGGAGGGGATGGAGGAGGGGAGGGGCAGGGGATGGAGGGAGGGGAGAGGGAGGGGGTGGAGGAGGAGAGGAGTAGGGGGAATGGAGGAGGGGAGAGGGAGGGGGATGGAGGAGGGGAGAGGGAGGGGGATGGAGGAGGGGAGGGGCAGGGGATGGAGGAGGGGAGAGGGAGGGGGATGGAGGAGGAGAGGGGCAGGGGGATGGAGGAGGGGAGAGGGAGGGGGATGGAGGAGGAGAGGGGCAGGGGGATGGAGGAGGGGAGAGGGAGGGGGATGGAGGAGGAGAGGGGCAGGGGATGGAGGAGGGGAGAGGGAGGGGATGGAGGAGGAGAGGGGCAGGGGGATGGAGGAGGGGAGAGGGAAGGGTGATGGAGGAGGAGAGGGGCAGGGGGATGGAGGAGGGGAGAGGGAAGGGTGATGGAGGAGGAGAGGGGCAGGGGGATGGAGGAGGGGGAGGGGCAGGGGGATGGAGGAGGAAAGGGGCAGAGGGATGGAGGAGGAGAGGGGCAGGGGGATGGAGGAGGGAAGGGGCAGGGGGATGGAGGAGGAGAGGGGCATGGGGATGGAGGAGGGGAGGGGCAGGGGATGAAGAGGAGAGGGGCAGGGGGATGGAGGAGGGGAGAGGGAAGGGTGATGGAGGAGGAGAGGGGCAGGGGGATGGAGGAGGAGAGGGGCAGGGGATTGGAGGAGGGGAGAGGGTGGGGGGATGGAGGAGGAGAGGGGCAGGGGGATGGAGGAGGGGAGGGGCAGGAGGATGGAGGAGGGGAGAGGGAGGGGGATGGAGGAGGGGAGGGGATGGAGGAGGGGAGAGGGAGGGGGATGGAGGAGGTGAGGGGCAGGGGGATGGAAGAGGGGAGAGGGAGGGGGATGGAGGAGGGGAGAGGAAGGGGGGATGGATGAGGAGAGGGGCAGGGGGATGGAGGAGGGGAGGGGCAGGGGATGGAGGAGGAGAGGGGCAGGGGGATGGAGGAGGAGAGGGGCAGGGGGATGGAGGAGGGGAGGGGCAGGGGGATGGAGGAGGGGAGGGGCAGGGGATGGAGGAGGAGAGGGGCAGGGGGATGGAGGAGGGGAGAGGGAGGGGGGATGGAGGAGGAGAGGGGCAGGGGGATGGAAGAGGGGAGGGGCAGGGGGATGGAGGAGGGGAGGAGCAGGGGCATGGAGGAGGGGAGAGGGAAGGGGGATGGAGGTGGGGAGGTGGATGGAGGAGGGGACAGGGAGGGGGATGGAGGAGGGGAGGGGCAGGGGGATGGAGGAGGGGTGAGGGAGGGGGTGGAGGAGGAGAGGGGCAGGGGAATGGAGGAGGGGAGAGGGAGGGGGATGGAGGAAGGGAGAGGGAGGGGGGATGGAGGAGGGGAGGGGCAGGGGGATGGAGGAGGGGAGAGGGAGGGGGATGTAGGAGGAGAGGGGCAGGGGATGGAGGAGGGGAGAGGGAGGGGATGGAGGAGGAGAGGGGCAGGGGATGGAGGAGGGGAGAGGGAGGGGGATGGAGGAGGGGAGAGGGAGCGGGATGGAGGAGGAGAGGGGCAGGGGGGTGGAGGAGGGGAGAGGGAGGGGATGGAGGAGGAGAGGGGCAGGGGGATGGAGGAGGGGAGAGGGAGGGGGATGGAGGAGGAGAGGGGCAGGGGGATGGAGGAGGGGAGAGGGAGGGGGATGGAGGAGGAGAGGGGCAGGGGGATGGAGGAGGGGAGAGGGAGAGGGGGCTGGTTTGAGAAAAATATATGTTCTCTCCGAGTAGGTTGGCCAGAGAGGTCCTCTAGACACACACAAAGCGTTGCAACACAGTTAGAGTACACATACAGACACCATTTACTCTTTTGTCTTTGCAGAACTGAGGGAGAGAGGCTCTTTAGTTCACAGCTCTCCAGACATCATCTAACAGCAACTATAGTGCGGTTTTCTGTCCTTTCCCTGAAAGCTGTTCACCCCAGTGGAATAGCCTATGGTGCAGACAATGAGAGAAACACCACCAACCTGTCCTGTAAATGACTGTCATTCTGCCTCTGTGGGTTTGTCCCCATGGCTCACAAAACACTGCAGATGGGGGGCTCCACACCTCTTCACAGCACAGCCAGAGAAAATGACCAATTCACACATCAGCTTGAGACTACTGAGACTACATTTAATAGTCACTATAATCATACACCAACCATGTCCAGACCACCACCATCTATATATCTATCTACTTATCTAAATTATTTCCCCTATATTCATTTAGCAGTAAAAAAAAAAGTTATGTAATTGTAATATATTTCTGCAGAGACAAGCTTTTAAATGGACAGTCGTTGACTCAATGACTGGAAGTCTATGGGAACAACTAGCATGTCATTGCGCTAACGCCTTGCCACAACTGCTGAACAAAATCCTAGGGGAAACATTGATCTATCAATCTATCATACAGAGAAAACAAAACTCATAATACAAGGACGGTTTCTCATGACGCTCTCCGTAGGCCTACTCCGGGCAAGTACATGATGGTATAACAGTGAGAATCAATGGCAGTATTGATCCTAGATGGGCTCCAAGCTGACATACTGTATTAGAAACTCATCTGTGGTGGATATTAGTGAGATTGAAGTAACAGAAAATAATGATGTTTCTGAGAATCCTCTCAGGCTGGAGGAGATCAGAGAGGAAGAGAAACTGCGAGAAACACTGTAGAGAAACACTGTAGAGAAACACTGTAGAGAAACACTGCAGAGAAGCGCTGTAGACAAACTCTCCTATTTATGTATGTCTTCTGAAAACATCTCAGCCGACTGAGTCACGGCAAGGGGAGAGAGAGAGAGAACTCTCTCTCTCTCTCTCTCTCTCTCTCTCTCTCTCCCCCAAACTCCTTCCATCCCATCAGCCAACAGTTTGCAGGTAGTGAATATCCTTACATCAGAGGACGAAGCAGGAACTCACAAAATATGCTGCTGTGATCCACTTCAATCACTCCACCCCACTGACTGTGAAAGCTTGTCTTCCTATTGATTACACTGAACAGCAGCCAGTACTCACAAGCTGACAACTCCACTACATTGGTAATGTAAAAGTCTGCCAGAGTTTCAAGAAAGGGAGCAACATCTGTAGCCTGTACTGCAGAAAGCCACAAACTATCACAGTATAGAGTGATACTTGTGAGGGGTAACAATGTCATTAACCTAACCACGATATGTCTCTGTGTGAGCGGGTGCGTGTGTGTTTGTATATATGTGTGTGTGCTCATGTCCATGTGTGCATCCATCTGCGTGTATGTGCTTGCTTGTACAGTATATGCATAGTTATGTAGGAGTGAGTGAATGTTAACACACACACACCAATGAGTGACATTTAGAAAAATGATCAATACTTAGAAAAGCAGTTGTATTACCATAGAGTTTACAGCAGCCGGGATTTATTTGAGCTCCAGGCTAAGGTAAGATTAAGGGAGCGTGGGGTGGTGGTGAGGAGGGGGAGACGGGGAGTGGGGAGGGGAGATGGCAGTCGAGACGACCAGGCTCGTAAAACACCAGGCCATTATCATCATCCTTTGATGCAGAGCTTAGAATTCAACACATACATTTAATTCTGTTACGGACGGTTCGGGATACATTTGGAATTCAGTTACAGTTTCATATTACGCAGTTTATTCGGTGGGGGGAGATGGGATGGAGTGGTGAGATGGGGATGGAGAGAGGCTGGAGGTCTGGTGGGAACAGAGAGAGAGGCCTCCCAGGCGTGCTCGGTCAGCGACTATGGTGGTAATGGCTGTAATATTCCCCCCACACACCCAGTGCACATCAGCCATGGGAGGGAAGCATTAGAATAAAGAATCTGTGTTGCTTTAACATTTAACATTTTTAACACAGGGCCTGCCAACTAAACAAGAGTTCAGCCTGGAGGTCAGTTGTAGAGAGAGGCAGAGATAGAGAGAGATAGAGAGAGAGAGAGAGAGAGAGAGAGAGAGAGAGAGAGAGAGAGAGAGAGAGAGAGAGAGAGAGAGAGAGAGAGAGAGAGCGCGAGAGAGAGAGAGAGAGAGAGAGCGCGAGAGAGAGAGAGAGAGAGAGAGATGAGAGAGGGGGAGAAGGAGAAGGAGAAGGAGAGAAGGAGAGACCTGACAGATATCATACTATCTCCTCTGCTACAGGGCTATTAACATTTTTGAGAGATGGATAGAGAGAGAGAGAGAGAGAGAGAGAGAGAGAGAGAGAGAGAGAGAGAGAGAGAGAGAGAGAGAGAGAGAGAGAGAGAGAGAGAGAGAAAGAGGGAGAGGGAGAGGGAGAGGGAGAGGGAGAGAGTAGAGAGTGGAAAGAGACAAGTAGACAGAGAGTGAAGGAGAGAGGGAGCGCTAGTAGACAAAGTGAAAAATCCATACAGCCCTCATATGTACATGGAAGAGGGTCTGAATTGCGGTCCATCTCTTCCCTGCCTGCCAGCCAAGAAGAACTAGGTACATCTTATTAACTCCAATACATGGTCTATAAGATTCGAGAAGCATCAATCCTTCCTATCCCCACCTCTCTGTTTTATATATATAAATGAGACCACACACACGCTCACGCAGGCACACATACACCAATAAACACATACACACCAAATCCAAAAAGTCCATAACATTCGTTCAGCTCATACAGCTAATCCACCTGATTAGAGAAAAACTACAGCACCTTCCTCGATGGACCTTAATTCATATACTACAGAGAGAAGGAATAAACAAAATGTAATATGCATATACTGTTCAACCCATAATGTGTTTACATTTCAATAAATTCACACTGATTGGTCTTGTTCAACTTCCTAGGGGAAGGAAGAAATCTAAACAGATGTATTTTTATTTTATTGAGAGGATCTTCTTTGGTGATAAGATCAGAAAGCAGTTGATAATCAGCTGACCTTTCTGAAGGATATATCCAACTGATAATCAGCCCACCTTTCTGAAGGATATATCCAACTGATAATCAGGGTGTATTGGGCTGTAAGACTGTCCGGTAGGGGAACGGCTAAAGGCCTGGTGATTAGAGAAGTGACAGCTCTGTTGAAGATGTCTGAATAACTCTTTTTGACCCCCATTACTGCTTCCGCATTAGTGATGCTACAGTGCATCAGCCACTATATACATAAAAAGCTTTATTTATGTGTCCAGAGGATGACCTTGTTAACATAGATTAATTAACAGCAGCCCAATCCTTCATCTCATCATCACACAGGCTGATGTTTTGGTTAAGCCTTGCTGCTGCTAATACTGTCCTTAAAGAGTTGACATTGGGCCAATGTTGGTTGAGCCAATGTTGTTTGGCAGTCACACAGGCAGAATTCCGCCGTTAGTCATAATAGCCAAGTACCAAGCATTGGGTGACAGTTAGACATGGTTGTACACATTGTGACGGTTATAAGACATTGAACATACGTCAGCCTAATGTTTGTTTTGTCCTTACGGATTTGCTGCAGGGGCTGAAAAAAATTGCAGCACATTTGGCTCCTGTTATATAGCTGTTCCACCTGGAACAAAGTCAAGAAAACCACCCTGAACAGAGTTCACTGGAGATAGACTGTTGAGGCCCTTTGCTTCACTAGAAGCTGAAATGAATAAGTCAAGTAGCCAAAGCGTAAACACTCTCAGTAAGTCTCAGTGCCCTCCTTGGCTTCAGCTTGGCTGTAGCTTTATACTCTAAACAGCCCAGAGTGGGATTATGTTTGTGTTGTTCAGTGACTGTTGAACCTGCCGGTTAATCTGACTGTTTACTGTGTGTTCTTGATGAAGCCAGGTCATCCAGCCCTGGTCTCACACAACATCAGAAGGTTCATTCATTAGTAAAGACCACTGGAGTGCTCAGCCAGTCAACTACAGTGAATAATTCATTGACATGTCTGTCCACATGCTCCCAACTTTCTAAAGGCCTCAGCAAGGCATCAGCATTGCCAATCTACTGGACTCCACAAAACCACAACCAGCAGCCTACAGATCAATACAATGCAAGCAGAGAAAATAACAAGCATATAAATATATAATGAAATTAAATCAATGGGAAATGTTCAGAGTCCGTTGATGTGGTTTTTGCATATAAAGTATATGAAATACACACTTGAGGTAAGTATTAACTGAAAAATACTCAATACAGTGCATTCGGAAAGTATTCAGACCCCTTGACTTTTTCCACATTTTGTTACGTTACAGCCTTATTCAAATGTTGATTAAATCAATTGTTTTCCTCATCAATCTACACTCAATACCTCATAATGACAAAGTGAAAACAGGTTTTAAATTTGTTTTGCAAATGCATAAAAAAACAAAAACAGAAATACCTTCTTTACATAAGTATTCAGACCCTTTGCTATGAAACTCGAAATTGAGCTCAGGTGCATTCTGTTTCCATTTATCATCCTTGAGATGTTTCTACAACTTGATTGGAGTCCACCTGTGGTCAATTCAATTGATTGGACATGATTTGGAAAGGCACACACCTGTCTATATAAGGTCACACACTCGACAGTGCATGTCAGTGCAAAAACCAAGCCATGAGGTCGAAGGAATTGTCCGTAGAGCTCCGAGACAGGATTGTGTCGAGGCACAGATCTGGGGAAGGGTACCAAAACATTTCTGCAGCATTGAAAGTCCCCAAGAACACAGTGGCCTCCATCATTCTTAAATGGAAGAAGTTTGGAACCACCAAGACTCTTCTTAGAGCTGGCCGCCCGGCCAAACTGAGCAATCGGGGGAGGTGACCAAGAACCTGATGGTCACTCTAACAGAGCTCCCAAGTTCCTCCGTGGAGATGGGAGAACCTTCCAGAAGGACAACCATCTCTGCAGCACTCCACCAATCAGGCCTTTACGGTAGAGTGACCAGATGGAAGCCACTCCTCATTAAAAGGTACACGACAGCCTGCTTGGAGTTTGCCAAAAGGCACCTAAAGGACTCTCAGACCATGAGAAACAAGATTCTCTGGTCTGATGAAACCAAGATTGAACACTTTGGCCTGAATGTCAAGCGTCACGTCTGGAGGAAACCTGGCACCATCCCTACGGTGAAACATGGTGGTGGCAGCATCATCTTGTGGGAATGTTTTCAGCGGCAGAGACTGGGAGACTACTCAGGATCGAGGGAAAGATGAACGGAGCAAAGTACAGAGAGATCCCTGATGAAAACCTGCTCCAGAGTGCTCAGGACCTCAGGCTAGGGTGAAGGTTCACCTTCCAGCAGACAACGACCCTAAGCACACAGCCAAGAAAAGGTAGGAGTGGCTTCGGGACAAGCCTTTGAATGTCCTTGAGTGGCCCAGCCAGAGCCTGGACCCGATCTAACATCTCCGGAGAGACCTGAAAATGGTCCTCTGTAGCTCAGCTGGTAGAGCACGGCGCTTGTAACGCCAAGGTAGTGGGTTCGATCCCCGGGACCACCCATACACACAAAAAAAAATTATGCACGCATGACTGTAAGTCGCTTTGGATAAAAGCGTCTGCTAAATGGCATAACTTTTTTTTTTTTTTAATAGCTGTGCAGCAATGCTCCCCATCCAACCTGACAGAGCTTGAGAGGATCTGCAGAGAAGAATGGGAGAAACTCCCCAAATACAGGTGTGCCAAGCTTGTAGCGTCATACCCAAGAAGACTCAAGGCTGTAATCGCTGCCAAAGGGGCTTCAACAAAGTACTGAGTAATGGGTCTGAATACTTATGTAAATGTCATATTTCAGTTTTATTTTTTTTATACATTTGCTAAATTTTCTAAAAAAAAAACTGTTTTTGCTTTGTCATTATGGGGTATTGTTTGTAGATTGATGAGGGAAACAGTCTAGGGGTCTGAATACTTTCCGAATGCACTGTATCTCTGGGATTGTTATCAGAGTTGTGGAATTAATTGTTACCATTACATTCTGTATCAAGTTAAGTAACTTTGACTCTAGCTGTTTGATAAAGCAGAACTGTATAATGGAACAGTATTCTAAGGCTGCGTTTACACAGACAGCCCAATTCTGATAATTTTTTCACAAATTGGTCTTTTGACCAATCAGATCAGCTCTGAAAATGATCTGTTGTGAAAAGATCTGATGTGATTGGTCAAAATACCAATTAGTGGAGAAAAAAATCAGAATTGGGCTGCCTGTGTAAACGCAGCTTTCAAGTCCACAGTGCACCCACCACCTTTGTTACCAAGAGCTCTATTCTAAAGAGAAGGGCATTACTACTGACTGACTCTCATTGAACACAACAAAACAGCATTGTCTCTGTGTTTTCTATAGAATGCAATACTAATTCTATATTCTATAGAATACCCAGAGCCAATGCTGTTTTGTTGTGTTCAATCCCACTGGGCACTTCAATTACATTTTCAATTGAACAAACGTGGAATAGACGTTGAATTGACGTCTGTGCCCAGTGGGATGTGTCAGTCAGTAGTAGAATCTATGTGCTAGTGTTTACTGTTCCATCTGTCTTGTTTCCCCTACAGTCTATCCTCCCTGCTCCTGTTTATAATTGTGTTCCCACTGAAGCAGATAATAGGTGTAAAACTGTAAACTCAGCCGTATTCACTCATAAGCCCTGCAAGCGCTTTGATAGCACTGAAACTTGAACTTGAAGACCACAGGGAGGGAGACTGTTGCACTTTGGTTCCCTGTGACTAACTAAAATAGTTTAACTGGATGAAGTATGTAGATACACACAGACACACATGCCTCTGCTACATCTGCAATACGCTCCCACTCTTCTACTCAAACAGAAAAGGCCGTCATCACAGGGGGCCTTCAGTAAGTCTGCACCTGTTTGATCCTAACTTGCTTCCTGGTATCTATGACACATCGTCTCTGTGTGTGATCTCATGGCTGTATTGGGAAGGACAGAAAAATTAGATGAGTGTGTGTTAAAGATCCCCCCTCCCCCATCGCCACTACCTTCCCTCCCTCCCTCCCTCCCATCCACCCCTGTGAACAGCGAGGTCATGTCATTAGTGAGTGCCTCCCTCCAGGCTGGTTGGAAGGTCGGTGTTACAAGGTGTTCCTGTGGCTGGCTGCTGTAATCAGACCACAGACTCCATCATCACTGTCAGGGACCATCATTAGTGCAGCATCATCTTAATTAAAACTTCAACTGCTAATTAAGAGTCATTGTTTACCTTGCAGGGTTCAGGCATTGATATGCATGTCATTGCTGCTGCCAGTGTCTTTCATGGCTTTCACAACCCCCGTTCTCCTCCAACCTGCTCATGGCCACAGCTAGGCCACCCAGTCGACCCGTCACCGTCTCTCTCTCTCTCTCTCTCTCTCTCTCTCTCTCTCTCTCTCTCTCTCTCTCCCTCCCTCTACCTCTCTCTCTCTCTCTCTCTCTTTCTCCATCCCTCAACCTCTCTCTCTCTTTCCATCCTACTACCTCTCTCTCCATCCGTCTACCTCTCTCTCTCTCTCCAGCCCTCTACCTCTCTCTCTCTCTCCATCCGTCTACCTCTCTCTCTCTCTCCAGCCCTCTACCTCTCTCTCTCTCCAGCCCTCTACCTCTCTCTCTCTCTCCACCCCTCTACTCTCTCTCTCTCCAGCCCTCTACCTCTCTCTCTCTCTCCAGCCCTCTACCTCTCTCTCTCTCCAGCCCTCTACCCCTCTCTCTCTCTCCAGCCCTCTACCTCTCTCTCTCTCTCCAGCCCTCTACCTCTCTCTCTCTCTCCAGCCCTCTACCTCTCTCTCATCATCCTTTCTTTTATTTATGTTATTCTTGTCAAAGACAGGAGGCTGCAGGGGAACCTCCGGCTTCGACCCAATTATACAGTTTGCTGATCTTCCTTTCCCTGGCCAGACCATAACGAAAGGTTTTGATATGAAGAGGACCTTCCCACGAGGCGGGGTAACGTGAGAGAGACTGTGAACAAATCCAAACATAACCCCTGACTTGTGTTGCGTAGATCTTAGAGAATTGGTAAAAGAAATATGGAGATAATCCCGACTGGCCTATTAGAAAGCAAGATGGAGCTATCATTATATTGCTTAGACCTAGCCATTCTCATATCTACTCTTTGGCTATGGGGCAGGGGCTGGGTGTTGATTTGGGATTCAGGGAGAGAGGTGGGGGTATTTGCAGGAGGGTAGGGGGAAGGGTGACCATCATCATTACAGCTAGACAGGTTGGTTACATGTAATCCAATTACAAAAAAACTGTAACTGTAACCAGTTGCGTTACCAGCAAAAGCATTGTAATCAGATTACAGTTACTTGGATTACTTTTAAATTCAGAAAAAAATCAGAAAAAAATACATTATGACATTCAATTCAGCATTGAAAAAAGGCGCAAGTTAAAGTTTGTTCCACCTGAACAAGTCTGACCACAATTCACAGACCATTATGATGACACACCAAATGCGTTTGTCTTCTCGTAATGCCTCTTAAGGGGAAAGTTATCCAAAAGTAACTGAAAGTAATCCGATTACATTACTGATTACAATTTTGGACAAGTAACTAGTAACTGTAACAGATTACATTTAGAAAGTAACCTATCCAACCCTGGATACAGATCATAGAAGAGAAGAGCAGGCAGGACCTGTGAAGGAAGGTTGAACTAACACAGTCATTTGAAGCTACACAGAGAGACAGTCTCAATGGGACATCGTAAAGAAACACTGATTTTTCCACTCTGTGCTGTTGCATTTTTCATAAGGCCTCTTGGGTGAGCACTCTCATGCAGTTGCTTTATGATAAACGTTCAGACACACACACACACACACTTAATTCTATTATTATTCATACTTCAACAAATAGGCCTGTATACCAATCACACAAACTGCCACATATTACAGATTCTATGAATCTATGCATTGCAGTGCAGTATAGCTATGCATTTGTCCGTTATTGCTCCAGTAACATTATAAGAGGCAGTAGATAGTGATACACTATCAAATGGAACAGTGAGACAACTCTAAAAGAGTCTTAAAGCCAGTCTTTAAAAGACCCTGCACAGGGACAATAGGCTCCAATACACACTTTCCACAGTCCCACTAGTTCCACAGTCCCACTAGAATATCCCTCTGTAGTATTTTTAGAACTGAAGAACGGTTCTCTCATAATGGTGGTAGAGGGATGGGGGAGTGGAGTCACACACACACACACACACACACACGCATACACACACACACACACACACACACACACACACACACACACACACACACTGATCATCTCCTGTATTGTTGATTCATCTCTATATGGTCTGCTCTGGTCTGTGTGCACACAAGTCTCCCACCAATTTCTGCCCTCCCTCTAATAACGTCCACAGTCAATTCCCCAGACCATAGTGTATCGTTTACAGTACATCATCAGGACCAGTCCCTGGGCTGAGTGGAACATAGTGTACTAGACAGAGCCTAGCAGTCAATACTGCCTTTCTTCTGCCAGTCTGGCCCTCATGAACAACCATATCCAGTCATCACCTTGGCAACAGTGTGAGCTGGCAGTGTTCTGGGCACAGGGAAGGAGTCAGGGAGAGACATTATTCCCTCGGTAATGGGAACAAACCTAAGACAAATCTGGCAACAACTCCTGAAGCGGAGTAGCATAAATCCGGTCATTTGTTTGAGGTTCGAGGTGTGTGTGTGTGTGTGTGTGTGTGTCTGGCTCTGAGTGAGGCAGTAACGATGCCAAGAGGGCCTCCAAGGGACCAATTTCCCTGTCTGTCCTGTTCTGCAGGCTGTGGCGTGTCTCACTTTTTCCACCATGAAGGGATGAAGAAGAGAAGGAATAAGAGAGAGAGATTACAGTAATTGGTGCATGTGTTAACAGCCAGCTACCTGCCATAGATCTTTCAACAAGATAAAAAAGATCACTGTGATTTGTGAGTTCTGCTCCACTCAGTTCAATCGAGGTTCAACGGGGAGACAGAAACACCTCTGGGAAAGGCCACAGAATGCCAGGAACCTAACACAAAAAAACACTACACTGATTTTGGCCAGTCAGAAACATTCCTCTCCTGCCCCAGTTCTCTGGACTCCTCAACATTTCCACTACCATCTCCTTGTAAACCTGCCTCCCCCACTCGGGTCAGAGGTTAGAGGTCAGAAGTCTTCTCAGCAGAAGACGGGGGTATGGGGGGATGCAGTCTAACCTGAACAAGGCTGGGCTGATTCATCAGAGGGGGTCGTCATTGTAGAAGTGCACACTGCAAGGTGTGGCCTTTCACCTCCCCCCACAGACACAGACACAGACACACACACACCACAACTCAAACACAGAGGAGCTGCAGGGTTTCTTTTTACACATACTGTACTCTAACAGGGGTCATGGAAAGATACAGGTAACTACCAAAATAAAGGAAACACTTGAGTAATTGAGGGATACAAAGTACTGTATATTGAAAGCAGGTGCTTCCACACAGGTGTGGTTCCTGAGTTAATTAAGCAATTAAAATCCCATCATGATTAGGATCGTGTATAAAAATGCTGGGCAGGCCATTATTTTGGCTTCAATGGCTATGCCCCCATAGGATGACAATGGCCCCATCTACAGGGCATGAGGGGTCACTGAATAGTTTGATGAGCATGAAAACGATGTAAACCATAAGCCATGGTTGTCTCAGTCACCAGATCTCAACCCAATTGAACACTTATGGGAGATTCCGGAGCGGCGCCTGAGACAACGTTTTCCACCACCATCAACCAAAGCATCGAATTTCTTGGAAGAATGGTGTTGCATCTCTCCAATAGAGTTCCAGACACTTGTAGAATCTAGGCCAAGGTGCATTGAAGCTGTTCTGGCTCGTGGTGGTCCAACGCCCTATAAAGACACTTTATGTTGGTGTTTCCTATATTTTGTCGGTTACCTGTATACTGTATGTAGGCTACATACTGTATTGTAGATCAGGGCTGGTCAACCCTCCTCCTACTGGACCTAATAGCTTTGCAGACCTTTGCTCCAGCCCTACACAAACAAAAACAACTGATTCAACTGATAAGTCCTGATCAGCAGCTGATTAGTAGAATTAGGCCTGTTAGATTAAGGCTGGAACTGCAGGTAACTAGCTGGTAACTGGATGATCATTTCAGGAGAAAGGTTGGTTGCCCCTGATGTAGATAGAGACACAGTTGAGATACACAGCCTTGCTGACCCTCTGGTCCTCACTCAGTCTCTCAGAGAAAACAACTGCATCCTCAGTGAGCCCAACGCATCACGAGGGGCACGCTGCCTGCCCTCCAGGATATTTACAGCACTCTGTGTCAAAGGAAGGCCAAGAAGATCATTAAGGACCTCAGTCACCCGAGCCACAGACTGTTGACACGGCTACCGTCTGACAGACAGAGACAGTACAGGTGCATCAGTGCCAAGACAGAGAGACTGAAAAACTGCTTATATTACCAGGCCATCAGACTGTTGAACAGCCATCACTAGCCGGTAATGCAGGTGATGCACACTCACTCACACAAAACACACACACAAGCTATCACACATGCACCTCATACTCACAAACACACGCACACACACTCACACACTCACACACACAGCCAATGCTGCTATCCCATGTTATAGAGACATTAAACCACTGGATACTTCTCGACATAGCTCAATCTAATATTACTACTGCTGTACATTGCATTTTAGTCCGGCTGTTTATACCATAGCACATTTATATACTGGATTCTTGACATAGCTCACTCTAATATATCTACTGCTGGACAAATCATTCTTAGTATATCTTGTTTTAAATCATCCAATGTATATACATATAGATTGCATTTGGATTACTGTTACAGTGATTTTAGGGTTGTTAATTAGATTTGTTCCGACATTTTTTTTTCTTTTTTTTTTCTTTCTTTTAATTTTTTATTTATTATTTGTGTACTTGATTGATATTTTACTGCAGTGTTAGGAGCTAGCAACATAAGCTATAACATCTGCTAAACTGTGTATGTGACCAATATTTGATTTGTTTTGAGGACCTCTGGGCAAGTCTGCACCTCTGGGTAAGTCTGGACCTCTGGGCAAGTCTGGACCTCTGGGCAAGTATGGACCTCTGAAGATTTTGGAATTTGGACAAACCTGAAGTTCCAGGATTAAGAGTTCTAAAGGAGAGTAAAGGAACATGTCTTAAAACCACGTCCACGTCCACACACACACACATGAACCCCCCCATGTCTCCATCCTGAGTGACCAATCAAGCATCCCAAAATATCCCGATCTTAGATCCAAGATCCACCGTCCATTTGAATATTTAAAACTATCCCGAAGTTTCATGTAGCATAAATCCTGGAGCCAATGTAAATTTGCCATGAAGGTTAGTATTTCCGATGTGGCTGCGTTAACATTCCCCAGAGATATAAAGCCCCTAAAAGCATCATGTTCATCCCGAGGTCCAGGTCTCTCTCTCCACCATTCATATATTCATTATGCTTACCATGCACTGAGGGATGGATGGGCGGGAGATGGCCACATATTGTTATAGATGTGCATTAGTGTAGTGGAATGCTGAGATTCCCCTGGCCTATGTGTGTAGTTAGAGATATGGTGTGATGGTGAGTATGATTCATCTTTATGATCCATTGACACAACCACTATTGTAGTCATAGTGGTATTATGTTTGTGAATGCAGAGTTGTTGAGATGGTGTGCTGTGTGTGTTGGGAATGAGATGATGTGTAATGTTATGTGTGTGTGTGTGTGTGTGTGTGTGTGTGTGTGTGTGTGTGTGTGTGTGTGTGTGTGTGTGTGTGTGTGTGTGTGTGTGTGTGTGTGTGTGTGTGTGTGTGTGTGTGCGTGTGCTGAGAGCCTAGCTGTGTGGAGAAATAATCAGATGGTGCACTAAGATGGGAGCTGAGAGCTGAGAGGGTCCTCCCCCACCCACCCCACCGATACCGCTACCACCGGGGAATGAGAGTAATCACTCTGCTCTCTCCCAGCAGACACCACCCCGCCCCCACCCTATTCATATATCCCCTGCACACACACACACACACTCCCAACCTCCCACCCAGCCGTCTGCCTTCAACTCCATGGTACCAGGCCAGCGGGGTGGAAAATTGCATCTTGTCATTTAACTTCCAAAAAAATCGTTGTTTTCACAGGATTAATCTTTCTGCTTTGCTCCACTTAAGTTGAAAGCTCAGCAAAATGAAGCAGCCTGTATCTGTATCTGCAATCTGTGGGGACATAGTTGGCGAACTTGCACAAAGATGAATGATGATCAGCTAGCTGCCATGCAGCGTGTTACAGTACCCGGCATACACACACGCATGCACACGCGCGCACACACACACACATTTGCTCTGCAAAAGCCATATATTACCCTGTTAAGGCCTTGAGGTGCAGCACTCCAGTGGAATAGATCATTATTAAGGGAAATAACAGGTTCATCTACCTGCCAAAAGGTGGGCTTTCAGTCTGCCACTGTCTATGTTACCATCAACTGTTTTCATTAGCTGCTCTGTAAGCTCTGTTAAGCAAATTACATAGGAATTGCCCTTGATTGAATATGTAATGATGTGTCATTTAAACCTGAGCCAGATTCATTCATAATGGGACTATAGATTACTGTACATTTGTTCTTCTGCAAGGCAATGGATTGGCTGGAACACACAAATGTACCCCACTACCCGTAAGTACTCATATTAACTCAACATTCACATACAGAAACCCCATTATCAATGTCCATGCACGTTCCATATTGGTCGTGACTTATGGCAGCACTCAAATAGTTGCTTACAGTAATCCTTCTACCCCCCCTTACCCCACCCTACCACCCAAAAAAAAAAAAAAAAAACATATTGTAAAGTGGTATCCCACTGGCTATAAGGTGAATGCACCAATTTGTAAATCGCTCTGGATAAGAGCGTCTGCTAAATGACGTAAATGTAAATGTAAATCATACTGAAGAAAAACCTTCCCATGATCCTTCAGGATTTACCTCTATCCCCGCCCCTGAAGGACCTAGAGGTCGATGAGTGGGGGTGAGGAGGGAAGAGAAAAAACTGAGGACTTCCGATGGCCTTCCCCTCTCCCCCACAATCCCCCCATTGCCTGATCCGATCGCAAACCCCTCAGAAAACTACCTGATCAGTTAATCAATCACTTTGTACGATCAGCAGCGGCTCCTACAGGGCTCATAAAGACGTCATTAATGAAAAAACAAATAGATGCAGACGGACAGACGAGAGGGGTTGTTGGGGAAAACGCACTGTTGTGTGGAGATATGGATTGGGTGGTGGATCAGGACATACGGTGAAGGCCGGGGAGAGAAGGGGAAGGAAGCTGGGTTATACTTATTAACCTTTTTGAAATGGCCCATTGAGCTGAGGCTTTATTGATGACCCGGGTTATGAAGTCACAATGATTTCTCTAGGAAGTTCAAATGAAAGGTTAAACTATTCACATTAATTGCTCTATGAGGTCGTTTATCGACAGATTCCCTTAGCTTCAAGAGCTGCAGTGAGAGGGGGAGAGAGGGAGAGGGAGAAGGAAAGCGAGAGGGAGAGAGAGGGAGAAGGAAAGAGAGAGGGACAGAGAGAGAGAGAGAAAGAGAGGGAGAGAGAGGAAGAGAGGGGCAGAGGGAAAAAGAGGGAGCGAGGGAAAGAGAGTGGGAGAGGGAGGAAGAGAAGGAGAGCGAGAGCGAGAGAGAGAGAGAGAGAGAGAGGGAGAGAGAGAGAGAGAAAGGTGGTAGGCAGAGTGCGAATTACACCATGACATTTGGGGGGTCTCTATTGAAAGAAAGAAAAATATGGGCCTAATAATAAAGACGTAATTTAATTGAATGTGGCATGAACACAACCAGTCATGATATTTTCATCTGATTGTCAAACAAATCACTTCAAAAAGTAGGCTACATGTGCATGTTCGTCCACTCCAAAATAATTCCAGCATCCAAATTGCATGTATACTTGCATCATTTGATGAATAGAAATAGACATCTGTTACAAAACTCCAAAAAGTGTGCTTAATGACATGGCCTACATTAATGATTAGGCCTACATTAATTGATGCATCTTCCTGACAAATTTACCTTTTTTGTAGCCTGATAAGTCAGGACACAGGATGGTCACCCTAACACACACGGTCAACTTACTAGACTACAATGTATTACCATGAACTTCAAATAGGCCTACCGGTAGCCAGTGATGTAGTGGTAAAAAATAGGTGGGTAAACTCTGATTGCCGGTCTAGATTATTTTTTTATAATAACCCTCTAAACTTTCAATGCATTTTTCAGAAAAAGGTGGGTAAACAGCGTTTACCTACGTTTACCCTCCACTAGGCCTACAGTGGGGGAAAAAAGTATTTAGTCAGCTACCAATTGTGCAAGTTCTCCCACTTAAAAAGATGAGAGAGGCCTGTAATTTTCATCATAGGTACACGTCAACTATGACAGACAAAATTAGAAGAAAAAAATCCAGAAAATCACATTGTAGGATTTTTAATGAATTTATTTGCAAATTATGGTGGAAAATAAGTATTTGGTCAATAACAAAGGTTTCTCAATACTTTGTTATATACCCTTTGTTGGCAATGACACAGGTCAAACGTTTTCTGTAAGTCTTCACAAGGTTTTCACACACTGTTGCTGGTATTTTGGCCCATTCCTCCATGCAGATCTCCTCTAGAGCAGTGATGTTTTGGGGCTGTTGCTGGGCAACACGGACTTTCAACTCCCTCCAAAGATTTTCTATGGGGTTGAGATCTGGAGACTGGCTAGGCCACTCCAGGACCTTGAAATGCTTCTTACGAAGCCACTCCTTCGTTGCCCGGGCGGTGTGTTTGGGATCATTGTCATGCTGAAAGACCCAGCCACGTTTCATCTTCAATGCCCTTGCTGATGGAAGGAGGTTTTCACCCAAAATCTCATGATACATGGCTCCATTCATTCTTTCCTTTACACGGATCAGTCGTCCTGGTCCCTTTGCAGAAAAACAGCCCCGAAGCATGATGTTTCCACCCCCATGCTTCACAGTAGGTATGGTGTTCTTTGGATGCAACTCAGCATTCTTTGTCCTCCAAACACGACGAGTTGAGTTTTTACCAAAAATTTATACTTTGGTTTCATCTGACCATATGACATTCTCCCAATCCTCTTCTGGATCATCCAAATGCACTCTAGCAAACTTCAGACGGGCCTGGACATGTACTGGCTTAAGCAGGGGGACACGTCTGGCACTGCAGGATTTGAGTCCCTGGCGGCGTAGTGTGTTACTGATGGTAGGCTTTGTTACTTTTGTCCCAGCTCTCTGCAGGTCATTCACTAGGTCCCCCCGTGTGGTTCTGGGATTTTTGCTCACCGTTCTTGTGATCATTTTGACCCCACGGGGTGAGATCTTGCGTGGAGCCCCAGATCGAGGGAGATTATCAGTGGTTTTGTATGTCTTCCATTTCCTAATAATTGCTCACACAGTTGATTTCTTCAAACCAAGCTGCTTACCTATTGCAGATTCAGTCTTCCCAGCCTGGTCCAGGTCTACAATTTTGTTTCTGGTGTCCTTTGACAGCTCTTTGGTCTTGGCCATAGTGGAGTTTGGAGTGTGACTGTTTGAAGTTGTGGACAGGTGTCTTTTATACTGATAACAAGTTCAAACAGGTGCCATTAATGCAGGTAACGAGTGGAGGACAGAGGAGCCTCTTAAAGAAGAAGTTACAGGTCTGTGAGAGCCAGAAATCTTGCTTGTTTGTAGGTGACCAAATACTTATTTTCCACCATAATTTGCAAATAAATTCATTAACAATCCTACAATGTGATTTTCTGGAATTTTTTTCCTCAATTTGTCTGTCATAGTTGACGTGTACCTATGATGAAAATTACAGGCCTCTCTCATCTTTTTAAGTGGGAGAACTTGCACAATTGGTGGCTGACTAAATACTTTTTTTCCCCACTGTACATCACTGCCGGTAGCCTACCTCCTCAGCCGAGGCAATTTTACACACATGAACACACGCAGAACAGGCAGCCTACATTCAATATAATACATGAGTTATTAAAACATGTTTTACACCCTAGTTCATGAGTTGTCCATAATTTATGTGTTAATGGTTGGAGTATTCACAGATCATGTGACATAAAACACTACCTTTCTTTCCTTACATCAATTACATTTATGACAGTGTTATTTGAATTTATTAAGCATTTAACAATTTAATTAGAACATTGAATTTAGGGGAGCTAACATCTCATTCAAGGGAGCTGGGTCCCACTTGGCACCCCGTAATTCGCACCTTGGTGGTAGGATGAAGGGAGCTATTTGATGTTGGTTGAGAGTTATGAACAAGCGTTTTTTTTATAGTGCTTTTTAAAGGGCTATGAATAACTCAGAAGGTAGGCGCTGACGACAGCCGTCAGAACTCTCAGAGGATTCCATATTCCATGAATAACATCACCACGCTGGGAAATTTACACTGCAAACACAATGCATTTGCACATAAATGTGTAGCTCTTACCGATGGGTCCTGCCACTCCTCCTCCTTCTCCTCCTCCTCTTTTCTGCCACCCAGATACATTTAACACCGCCCTCTACTCATGTGTACTGTATGTATGTTTGAGGTGAGTTGAGGCAGGTGGGGGCTGGGGGTTGGGGGGGGTTGAGAAAGGGAGATGGTCAAATCAAATCAAATCAAATTTTATTGGTCACATGCGCCGAATACAACAGGTGCAGACATTACAGTGAAATGCTTACTTACAGCCCTTAACCAACAGTGCATTTATTTTAAACAAAAAAAGTAAAAATAAAACAACAACAAAAAAAAGTGTTGAGAAAAAAAAGAGCAGAAGTAAAATAAAGTGACAGTAGGGAGGCTATATATACAGGGGGGTACCGTTGCAGAGTCAATGTGCGGGGGCACCGGCTAGTTGAGGTAGTTGAGGTAATATGTACATGTGGGTAGAGTTAAAGTGACTATGCATAAATACTTAACAGAGTAGCAGCAGCGTAAAAAGGATGGGGTGGGGGGGCAGTGCAAATAGTCCGGGTAGCCATGATTAGCTGTTCAGGAGTCTTATGGCTTGGGGGTAGAAGCTGTTGAGAAGTCTTTTGGACCTAGACTTGGCACTCCGGTACCGCTTGCCGTGCGGTAGCAGAGAGAACAGTCTATGACTAGGGTGGCTGGAGTCTTTGACAATTTTGAGGGCCTTCCTCTGACACCGCCTGGTATAGAGGTCCTGGATGGCAGGAAGCTTTGCCCCAGTGATGTACTGGGCCGTTTATCTTGGTCGAGGTGATTTGTCAAAGGATCGTTCATCTGCTTGGCTGCACATAGTGCTCAAGCTAACCCACCTAGAGTTCAACTAAGGGCTATGCAAACACAATGGGCCCTTCATTCTTCCCCCGTCACATGGAGATATAGTGTGGAACAGTGGTAGTAGGGAGCACTGGTCATAACGGCATGTCTATAATACATGTACATGTTTATCTTCAAGACCACTCTTATCAGACCCGGGGTGGATTTCAAGTTCCTTTTCTGCTCCCTTGGCCTGTGTTGATAACACTGTAGGGCATTATAACTGTAAGTAGCTCTGGATAAGAGCATCTGCTAAATTTTGTTTATTTATTTTACCTTTATTTAACTAGGCAAGTCAGTTAAGAACAAATTCTTATTTACAATGACGGCCTACACCGTCCAAACCCGGACGACGCTGGGCAAATTGTGCGCCGCCCTATGGGACACCCAATCACGGCCGGTTGTGATACAGCCTGGAATCGAACCAGGGGGTCTGTAGTGATGCCTCAAGATGCAGTGCGTTAGACTCAAATGTAAAATGTAAAAACAACTCCATATGCAAAGACATACCACCACTACCCCCTCCGCCCGTCCTCCCTCCATCCATCTTTCTTTTCCCACTCTGTCTCTCTTTTTCAGTATTCAGCAGTAGAACATGTTCTTCATTCAAAGTCCTTTTCTGTTTACCAGGGAATATTACTCTCTCTGGAGTACAGGTAATTCAGTTGTTTTCCTCTCAAGGACACGATCCTATCTTCTCTTCCTGCTCATCAAGAACCTGTCTATCTCATCATCTCTCTCTCTCTCAGCGCCTCTCTTTCTCCCTTTCTCTCTCTCTCTCTCTCTCTCTCTCTCTCTCTCTCTCTCTCTCTCTCTCTCTCTCTCTCTCTCTCTCTCTCTCTCTCTCTCTCTCTCGCCTCCTCTCTCTCCCTCTCTCTCTCTCTCTCTCTCTCTCTCTCTCTCTCTCTCTCTCTCTCTCTCTCTCTCTCTCTCTCTCTCTCTCTCTCTCTCTCTCTCTCTCTCTCTCTCTCTCACACACTCAGCGCCTCTCTTTCTCCCTTTCTCACTCTCTCTCTCTCTCTCTCAAATCTCAGTGTACCACAGCAGGGGGATGTGTATTTTTTCTGCTGTACCTCATCATAGAGCTGGGACCATAAACAGAAAATTATCAACACCGACCATATCGATCACTTATCTCAGGCATTTTGCTGATATTGTTCATTACAATAAGTAGCCTATACTAGAGAAATGTTTGAAATGAAATAAGTTTGCTAATATGGGTGATTGTTAACAGGACAATTGATGGCTACAGTAAAACCATCAAACTAGTAGTTTAAAGGATAATTATTTTAAACTGTGGTGCACATTAATGTAATAAACGTATCGTTCTATTTGTTGTTATCGCATACATTTTGGCAATTTATCTTGATATGGATTTTTGTCCATATCGTCCAGCTCTACCTCATCTTCAGTTCCATTGTTAACAAGGCCAGTTCAGTACTTCTCCTCTCACACAGTCCCTCACTGTACCAACCAGAGCAGCAGCATTATGCAGGAAGTAACACACTACAAAGACTACTATCAGGCTGCAATCCACTTCTACCTGACAGCAGCCCTTCAACATGGTTCACATTATAATAGTACTCAATAACAGAAGCTGCCATGGTGTGGAAAGGAACTGAGTTGACATCTGCCAAATATTAAACACAGTTATCAAGTATAGGTAATGACTCGACCAGATAAATGATGTAAATGTAAATGTAAATATACAGGGACTCTTTTCCTAAAACCTCAACACCACATTTAGCTAGAGGAACAAAATGAACACCACACTTTTTCTATGTAAAATAAGTGGGCTTTGTCCTGTCAGAATTACCTCAAACTTGGGTAAGTACATTTCTCTCTGACCCCGAATGGGCTTGAACAATAGAAAGCTATTAGAGCCGATTTATATTAGTCATAAGGAGGTGGTGGGTGGTGGGTGGTGGTAGGGGAGGTAATGTCAGCGCTAACGCTGCATGGGGCTGGGGTGTGGGCAGGATGGGTGGCGCGGACTCCGGAGCAAGGCCCGTCAAATCAAATCAACCCTGAAAGGAGGCATTATGCAGGCCTAATGGAGATTAAAAGCCCCAGCCATAAGAGCTCTCACTCCATCTCCACAGTTCCACTCTGCTCTACCTCTGTTCACTCACCTGCCCCATTCTTATTCTCCTAAGTCTGACCAACACACAAAAGACTAAAAGCTTCTAACCGCTGTTCCACTTCAAAGCAGCTGCTGCACCCAAAGAAAGGCAATTTCAGCCCTATTATAAAGCGGTGATGTACGGCACTCAGGCCCTCATAGAACAAGCACACACTCATGCCTGCACGTGTGCACACAAACACAAATTCACTAAAACACACACACATTCACTAAAACACATGCTACAGAAACAGGAGAGGGTTCCATTGAGCCCATGCCAACAGTTAACCACCTTGAGACGTAATCACAGATAATGATAAGTAGCCTTTCTCCCTGCATGGGCTCTCCACAGAGACGGCTACGGCTCTGGGAGACGAGGCTTCAAGAGTCATCTCAATCATCTCCATCTGGGCCTCCTCTCTGATCTGAGTGGATGGACTCATCAATAGACCATCAATTATAACGAACCCTTGAGATGATGCGGTTGATGATGATTCAAGTAGCCTCCATAGCCGTAGCTAGCCTACCACAACGCAAGACAAGGCACTAATAAAGGAGTAGGCTCGGTCATTGAACAGATGGATTTAATTACTGGCCTCCTCTCGTTGGCTAATTTCCCAGAAAGCAGTGCAGGGATAAAACAGTAGTAGGGTAAATATGATTTGTGTTCTGTGTAAGCCATGGGGGGTTTAGACGGTTAGATGTCAATCAGAGGTGGATGGGGGAACATGTACTCATTCTTTCCACAGGATCTTATTGAGGACTAATCAGGATAATAATCACTGTAATGAGCTCTCTTTAGAGGCAACAAGGGATCCCGTTGATGTTCTGGATCTCAAATTACGTTCAACAGACTTCGGCAGAAAGTAGTTGTATTTTGTTGTTTATTTGAAAATACCAACGTTTCAAATACTCTAGGTAGTCGATTATAGTTTATATAGATTTTAAACTAAAAGGCAACTATTTTCTTTGATATTCAAATACAGGTCTCAGAAAACCAAATCATATTTGAAAGTATTTTGAATACCTCAGAAAACCAAATAATATTTGAAGTTATTGAAAAACAAAACAATATTTGACAGCTGCCAAGTATTTGATGAAGAACCAAAAACTACAACAGTTTTTGAATTAGTGTAAATATAATGGTTTGGAGGGCTCTTAGATACAGTGAGGGAAAAAAGTATTTGATCCCCTGCTGATTTTGTACGTTTGCCCACTGACAACGAAATGATCAGTCTATAATTTTAATGCTAGGTTTATTTGAACAGTGAGAGACAGAATAACAACAACAAAATCCAGAAAAACGCATGTCAAAAATGTTATAAATTGATTTGCATTTTAATGAGGGAAATAAGTATTTGACCCCTCTGCAAAACATGACTTAGTACTTGGTGGCAAAACCCTTGTTGGCAATCACAGAGGTCAGACGTTTCTTGTAGTTGGCCACCAGGTTTGCACACATCTCAGGAGGGATTTTGTCCCACTCCTCTTTGCAGATCTTCTCCAAGTCATTAAGGTTTCGAGCCTGACGTTAGGCAACTCGAACCTTCAGCTCCCTCCACAGATTTTCTATGGGATTAAGGTCTGGAGACTGGCTAGGCCACTCCAGGACCCTAATGTTCTTCTTCTTGAGCCACTCCTTTGTTGCCTTGGCCGTGTGTTTTGGGTCATTGTCATGCTGGAATACCCATCCACGACCCATTTTCAATGCCCTGGCTGAGGGAAGGAGGTTCTCACCCATGATTTGACGGTACATGGCCCCGTCCATCGTCCCTTTGATGCGGTGAAGTTGTCCTGTCCCCTTAGCAGAAAAACACCCCCAAAGCATAATGTTTCCACCTCCATGTTTGACGGTGGGGATGGTGTTCTTGGGGTCATAGGCAGCATTCCTCCTCCTCCAAACACGGCGAGTTGAGTTGATGCCAAAGAGCTCGATTTTGGTCTCATCTGACCACAACACTTTCACCCAGTTCTCCTCTGAATCATTCAGATGTTCATTGGCAAACTTCAGATGGGCATGTATATGTGCTTTCTTGAGCAGGGTTACCTTGCGGGCGCTGCAGAATTTCAGTCCTTCACGGCGTAGTGTGTTACCAATTGTTTTCTTGGTGACTATGGTCCTAGCTGCCTTGAAATCATTGACAAGATCCTCCTGTGTAGTTCTGGGTTGATTCTTCACTGTTTTCATGATCATTGCAACTCCACAAGGTGAGATCTTGCATGGAGCTCCAGGCTGAGGGAGATTGACAGTGCGAATAATCGCACCAACTGTTGTCACCTTCTCACCAAGCTGCTTGGCGATGGTCTTGTAGCCCATTCCAGCCTTGTGTAGGTCTACAATCTTGTCCCTGACATCCTAGGAGAGCTCTTTGGTCTTGGCCATGGTGGAGAGTTTGGAATCTGATTGATTGATTGATTCTGTGGACAGGTGTCTTTTATACAGGTAACAAACTGAGATTAGGAGCACTCCCTTTAAGAGTGTGCTCCTAATCTCAGCTCGTTACCTGTACAAAAGACACCTGGGAGCCAGAAATCTTTCTGATTGAGAGGGGGTCAAATACTTATTTCCCTCATTAAAATGCAAATCAATTTATAACATTTCTGACATGCGTTTTTCTGGATTGTGTTGTTGTTATTCTGTCTCTCACTGTTCAAATAAACCTACCATTAAAATTATAGACTGATCATTTCTTTGTCAGTGGGCAAACTTACAAAATCAACAGGGGATCAAATACTTTTTTCCCTCACTGTATGAATCTTAACATTGCCTATAGCCTAGAATGAAATACATGAGGGACATGGAATCACCTTAACATTAGAGTAGACCACTTTTGCAGCTTCAAAATGACTAACAAATATATTTTCATAAAGAGTGAGACATAAGGTAATACAGTAACACTTGACATCAAGTTCTTATTTGTGTAGTTGTCATAAAAACCTGACTACGCTACCTGGTGGTTTGGAGCACCAGGACTCATAACTGTATAAAGTTTGAGTTCAAGTGACCAGTTGGGTACGAATTGCAGTACCCATAAAATACAAGGAGGCAAGATTTCAGCAAAAATTATGGACATTTATTTTGAACAGAAATAAATAGGTAAAAATTTAGGCCACCCACTAATTGGCTAAAGTGGAATTTTAAGGAGTGGGACATTCCATTCATGGTTTTCCTTCTGCTCTGTCCACTCCAGATCCATCTCCTCTGGGTTAGGCCTGATGCACAAAGAAATGTTAAGCAGTACAATGCCACACAATTGTCTTTGAAAATATATTTACAATAAACCAGAGTCTATTCCTTAAAATCCTGAATCACCCAGTCCAGTGGAAAATAGTTAAAAACGATGTACTTCCCGGTTACTTCACTGTTCGTCTGAGCTCCTTCCTCATCGGCGCCCCACGCGGTTCTGCCCCCATGCTGCTTCTGCAAGGCTTTAAATACAGGCTTCAATATGTGGTAAACCAATGGGAATAAATCTGAGTGATTGTACCTGCATTCTCACAAGGGACGGTGTGCCAATCGGGCTGTGAGTTGCTCCGGTTCCTCCCGTTGTTACACTCCAGTGATTAACGGCAATGCTCCTATGAATCCACTCAGTGACACTCCAAAACAAAACATATGTGAAATCACACAAAATACACATGTGAAAAAGAGTAAGAGCAACATTTTTATTTGATTTAGTCATTTAACATAGTAACCTTGTGATTATTGCAATAGCAACATTGTTACATAGGACTTTGGAAATTGCTTTATAATTGCATAATAATGGAGTTATTACAGAAGTGGAATAAGGAACAGCCACTATTCCTCTTCTGTACAGTAGTTACAAGAACTCTCAGCTCATTGCTACACAATTCAAATGCAATTACCAAAGTATTATGTAACAACATGCCAATAAAATGTTGCTCCAAAAGTAATTACAGTTTTATTACACAGGCACAAGAACCGTTTAATGTTAAGTGTTACTGAGAATGCTAACAGTAATAAAATATGGCTATTAAGTGTTGAAAGGAAACCTGCCTTCTTGAATCAACTATTCTGAGTAAACTATCCCTTTAAAGATGGTATAGTGTGTGTTTGAAACAAGAACATGTCATTTGTGACAACCTCTCATGTCATTTGAGGCAAATCATCATCATTGCCCATCCTGCATGTCTAGAAAGGGAGAGAGGGTGAGGGGAGATGAAGGCGCAGTAATTATCCGTCCATGGCACACATCAATCACACACAGACAGACACACACAGACACAGACACACACAGACACACAGACACGCACACACACACACACATCAATCACATGTCCTGGAGACCATGCCACAGAGCGAGCGCCGGAAAGGAAAAGCAGATGAGGAAAATCCGTTTGACCTGTCCAAGACTAAATTAATTATCCAATTACTGGTCTCCTCTCCGACTGACTGTGCTGCCCAGATAACTCTGCAGCTATTTACAACTGACTGCCTCCCCAAGATAACAAAAGGGCCATTTGCAGCATAATCACTTCACGTGGTGAACGATCGGCGCAAACTCCCTGAGACTACCAAAAACTCGGAGGAGTCGGACCTCCAAAATCTCATCAGCATTTATTTTAGCTTTCCACACTCTGTCAGTCCACTCAGAATGACTGACGACAAGGAGGTGTCCAACCATAGGATGACAAGCCTTTTAGTGGCTCTCCTCTTGACGGCAGAAGGAAACATTTACGTTTGAAAGTTAATTTCCTGCAATTCTACACATTTTGCCATGGGGTGGAGAGAAATGTTTGTAGTTTTAAAGCTAATTTCCTGCAATTCTACACATTTTGCCATGACTTACGCCATGTTAATATAATATGTGAATAAGAGTGACTAACACAATCAATGGGGGCCCCCTGGAGGTCAGGGCCCCTGGGCACATGCCCGGTGGGTATTCGGCCATGATTTCTACAAGTTTAGATAGCTGGCTAGACTAACTTACCATCTAAAAATCATTAGCTGACATGGCTTATTGAGTGACTGTCAGTGACTGACATAACAATAGAAAAACTGCTGATGCACAACCATATTACTATTCTTACTCTCAATATTAAGTTGAGACTCTGACTGAGTTCCTAAAAAAATATAATCATAATAATTTTGGTCAGGGCCCCATAGTGGCCAGAGACCCTAAGCGACTGCTTATGTCGCTTATGGCTGGAGCCGGCTCTGCACACACACAAACACACATACACAGGCCAGCAGGAAAATCTGTCAGAGCCCTGTAATAATCTCAATGTATCAAAGAGCTCTTCATGGCTCTTTACGGGACAATATGTCTTCCTCTGTTCCCCCTGTTCGCCAGGAGTAAGCATATTTCTCCCAGGAAAACAAGAGAGGGGGGAAAGAAGAAGGGAGGGATATATATTTGTTATTGCTTGGAAACAAGACAGGACTTTAGACTGTTATCTGTCAAAGAGCAAAATAGGAGGTTCCATCCCTTTCTTCTAGCTCTCCTTAGATATGGTAATGATAAGCCCCTGTCCTTACCTCACCCCCTTCTCCCTTTCTCTTTCCCTCTCTCTCTCTCTCCAACCCTCTCTCTCTTTCTCTCTTGCTCCCTTTAACTTCTTCTCTTCTCTCTGACATAAGAGAGTTTATCAAAAGACAACGTGTGGGCTTCAATGAGTTTGAAAAACAGAGATTTGTATACCTGAAAAAGTACAGCAAAGGCAAAGACATGCAACAGTTAGGCAAGATCCTAACACACTAGATAGAGTTCTAAACATAAAATATGTATGACCCACAATATAAATAAAAATAACCAAACAACAAAGGAAGCTGAACTGATGCCAATTACAGTACAGACAACAACAACAAGAAACAGAACTCTGGAAAAGATTATGGAGGACCTCAGGGGTCTATGTGATTGTTTGACACTGAATTGGAAGGATGGAATGGCAGATCAATATTGTGTGCCAGGGTTCCAGAACCAGAACCCTTCTGAGAGGACCCCAGAGCACCGCCGCTATGAAGGGAAGGTAGTACATGGCAGCGTGAAACACACTGAGCACGCTCACAACTGCCAACATCAGAGCCAAAGTCAAACAGAGGTGGAGGGAGTTCAAACGCAGAAACACGTTTATGGTTTTGGCCTCTTGACCCACCGACCCAGGTCAGGCATTGATGTGTATTCATGAATGTGTAAATAAGGAGAGGAAGGCCAAATGTGAATAGCAAACACACATAAGCATACACATACACACACACACATACACACGCTTACACACACACGGACGTGCGCATAAATGCTTGTGCACGAACACACACACATTATGGAGTAGTTAATCTGCTGTTTGATGGGGTGCCCCTTTCATAGTGCAGAAAAAGCACTGACTCCAACCCTGACCATATACCTGACCTCTCTTTTGAGGCCGCAGGCATGAGGGAGGGAGGGGAGGGAGGGAGAGAGAGGGAGAGAGACATTAATAGAAAAACAGTTCCCGGCGTCGCCTCTCCCGCCTCTCTCTTCTCTCCGATGTTCCTATAATCCCCCCAACCTTGAGGTCACTAACTACAGTGGCTTGCGAAAGTATTCACCCCACTTGGCATTTTTCCTATTTTGTTGCCTTACAACCTGGAAAGAAAATTGATTTATGGGGGGTTTGTATCATTTGATTTACACAACATGCCTACCACTTTGGAGATGCAAAATATTTTTTTGATGTTGAAACAAACAAGAAATACGTTTTTAAAAAACAGAAAACTAGAGCGTGCATAACTATTCACCCCCCCCCCCCAAAAGTCAATACTTTGTAGAGCCACCTTTTTCAGCAATTACAGCTGCAAGTCTCTTGGGGTATGTCTCTATAAGCTTGGCACATCTAGCCACTGGGATTTTTAACCATTCTTCAAGGCAAAACTGCTCCAGCTCCTTCAAGTTGGATGGGTTCAGCTGGTGTACAGCAATCTTTAAGTCATACCACAGATTCTCAATTGGATTGAGGTCTGGGCTTTGACTAGACCATTCCAATACATTTAAATGTTTCCCCTTAAACCACTCGAGTGTTGCTTTAGCAGTATGCTTAGGGTCATTGTCCTGCTGGAAGATGAACCTTCCCTGTATTTAGCGCCATCTATCATTCCTTCAATTCTGACCAGTTTCCCAGTCCCTGCCAATGAAAAACATCCCCACAGCATGATGCTGCCACCACTATGCTTCACTGTGGGGATGGTGTTCTCTGGGTGATGAGAGGTGTTGGGTTTGCGCCAGACATAGCATTTTCCTTGATGGCCAAAAAGCTCAATTTTAGTCTCATCTGACCAGAGTACCTTCCTCCATATGTTTGGGGAGTCTCCCACATGCCTTTTGGTGAACACCAAATGTGTTTGCTTATTTCTTTCTTTAAGCAATGCCTTTTTTCTGGCCACTCTTCCGTAAAGCCCAGCTCTGTGGAGTGTACGGCTTAAAGTGGTCCTATGGACAGATACTTCAATCTCCGCTGTGGAGCTTTGCAGCTCCTTCAGGGTTATCTTTGGTCTCTTTGTTGCCTCTCTGATTAATGCCATCCTTGCCTGGTCCGTGAGTTTTGGTGGGCGGCCCTCTCTTGGCAGGTTTGTTGTGGTGCCATATTCTTTCAATTTTTTAATAATGGATTTAATGGTGCATATTATTTTTTTTAAATATTATTATTGTACACAGGTGGACTTTATTTAACTAATTATGTGACTTCTGAAGGTAATTGGTTGCACCAGATCTTATTTAGGGGCTTCATAGCAAAGGGGGTGAATAAATATGCATGCACCACTTTTCTGTTTAATTTTTTTTAGAATTTTTTGAAACAAGTCATTGTTTTCATTTCACTTCACCAATTTTGACTATTTTGTGTATGTCCATTACATGAAATCCAAATAAAAATCTATTTGAATTACAGGTTGTAATGCAACAAAATAGGAAAAACGCCAAGGGAGATGAATACTTTTGCAAGGCACTGTACCTACTTCAGCACTGCATAAATATTCTCATTTTTGGTTAGCCAGAAATCTGCTGCTTTGTGAATGACTGACACATGTCACCGTTTATATCACCTTTCAAAAAGACTCTTAGTTACACCCCAGCTAGCATGTAACGTTTCTTAGAGCTTGGTCTGAGCATGGTTGTCCTATGGTTATTTTGCATGTAACCTTCACACAAGAAAATGTTAGTAACGTTCAGAGAACGTTCTAAAAATGTTATTCAAAAACATATACATTACATTCTCAGCATCAACAAAACTCTCTCTATCCTCTATCTTATTAAGTGTGTTCAGGTGTGTTTGCCGCGCCCACTAATTGGCCACACCTGATCTTAATGAGTGCTTGTTTCCTTTGAAAGGCTGTCTGTTTGAATAGACTAAAATGAACAGCTTTGAATGCATAAAAAAACATGGCATGCTATTTCCATCCTGGTGGAACAGTGGACTAATTCCATGGATAGAGAATATTATAGGTTTGAATCTCACTGATGCCGTGTCACAATAAAAAATAAATATGTTTGCATGATTAATGCCTAAGGAAATGAATTGCCATGTGTCCTATCTGTGCTTGGAGTTGAAAAAAGTTAACAGTATTATTGAAACATTCAATGACATTTTTAAGAAAGGTATTAAAAAACCTCCAAATAACCTACAATTTCAGTTCTCAGAGCATTAATAAAACCTCCCAGGAAAACTTTCAAGGAACCAGAGTAAATTGCTCTCAGAACCTCCCTGCAACCTAAACATAAACATTCCCAGAATGGGCAAAATGTTCACGTCTGTTCTCAGAACATTAAAAAAAACGTTTGGTTTAACCGGTCAGGAAACTTTTGGCTTCCTTCCCACAACCAATGTGAAACCAAAAACACTAAAATGACTCTTGTACTGATGAAGTAATGTCCCAAAAGCAACATGACCAGGGCAGTGGGGACAAGAGCAGAACAGCGGTGTGGGAGTCAGCATTAAAAGAGAGGCCAAATGAGGGAGTTTTTCATGAAAAGCGCCAATCTATCTTTAAATAGAAACATGAATAGTTAATGAAAATAGGTCAGGTCATTTGAGCATCTGGGCAGGGTGATGTTGTTGATGTTTGTGTTTGTTTGTATGCTGTCGTTTGTTTGTGTATATTTTGTATTGTTCAAAAAATAAAATCTTACAAAAATAAAGAAAATAGGTCAGCTCGGTGATAACTTATGAAGCACTTTATAGGAGAGTCATTGCATAAGGAATTTCAAATGTCTGTGATTTTATGTCGAACTAATGGAGTAGCATACATTAATATACAGTGGGGAGAACAAGTATTTGATACACTTCCGATTTTGCAGGTTTTCCTACTTACAAAGCATGTAGAGGTCTGTAATTTTTATCATAGGTACACTTCAACTGTGAGAGACAGAATGTAAAACAAAAATCCAGAAAATCACATTGTATGATTTTTAAGTAATTAATTTGCGTTTTATTGCATGACATAAGTATTTGATCACCTACCAACCAGTAAGAATTCCGGCTCTCACAGACCTGTTAGTTTTTCTTTAAGAAGCCCTCCTGTTCTCCACTCATTACCTGTATTAACTGCACCTGTTTGAACTCGTTACCTGTATAAAAACACCTGTCCACACACTCAATCAAACAGACTCCAACCTCTCCACAATGGCCAAGACCAGAGAGCTGTGTAAGGACATCAGGGATACAATTGTAGACCTGCACAAGGCTGGGATGGGCTACGGGACAATAGGCAAGCAGCTTGGTGAGAAGGCAACAACTGTTGGCGCAATTATTAGAAAATGGAAGAAGTTCAAGATGACGGTCAATCACCCTTGGTCTGGGGTTCCATGCAAGATCTCACTTCGTGGGGCATCAATGATCATGAGGAAGGTGAGGGATCAGCCCAGAACTACACGGCAGGACCTGGTCAATGACCTGAAGAGAGCTGGGACCACAGTCTCAAAGAAAACCATTAGTAACACACTACGCCGTCATGGATTAAAATCCTGCAGCACACGCAAGGTCCCCCTGCTCAAGCCAGCGCATGTCCAGGCCCGTCTGAAGTTTGCCAATGACCAACTGGATGATCCAGAGGAGGAATGGGAGAAGGTCATGTGGTCTGATGAGACAAAAATAGAGCTTTTTGGTCTAAACTCCACTCGCCGTGTTTGGAGGAAGAAGAAGGATGAGTACAACCCCAAGAACACCATCCCAACCGTGAAGCATGGAGGTAGAAACATCATTCTTTGGGGATGCTTTTCTGCAAAGGGGACAGGACGACTGCACCATATAGAGGGGAGGATGGATGGGGCCATGTATCGCGAGATCTTGGCCAACAACCTCCTTCCCTCAGTAAGAGCATTGAAGATGGGTCGTGGCTGGGTCTTCCAGCATGACAACGACCCGAAACACACAGCCAGGGCAACTAAGGAGTGGCTCCGTAAGAAGCATCTCAAGGTCCTGGAGTGGCCTTGCCAGTCTCCAGACCTGAACCCAATAGAAAATCTTTGGAGGGAGCTGAAAGTCCGTATTGCCCAGCGACAGCCCCGAAACCTGAAGGATCTGGAGAAGGTCTGTATGGAAGAGTGGGCCACAATCCCTGCTGCAGTGTGTGCAAACCTGGTCAAGACCTACAGGAAACGTATGATCTCTGTAATTGCAAACAAAGGTTTCTGTACCAAATATTAAGTACTGCTTTTCTGATGTATCAAATACTTATGTTATGCAATAAAATGCAAATTAATTACTTAAAAATCATACAATGTGATTTTCTGGATTTTGGTTTTAGATTCCGTCTCTCACAGTTGAAGTGTACCTATGATAAAAATTACAGACCTCTACATGCTTTGTAAGTAGGAAAACCTGCAAAATCGGCAGTGTATCAAATACTCCCCACTGTATGTACATAATTAGCTGACACAACTAATGTACCGTACTTGTGACATCTTGACATCTGGCTTCAACCAATATCGAGAGCTGTAAGTAAAGGAAGTAAAGGATACACCAGGGAGAACAACAGGCTGAGAGAAGGGAAAGAGAGAGGGGGAGAGAGAGAGAGAGAGAGAGAGAGAGAGAGAGAGAGAGAGAGAGAGAGAGAGAGAGAGAGAGAGAGAGAGAGAGAGAGAGAGAGAGAGAGAGAGAGAGAGAGAGAGAGAGAGAGAGAGAGAGAGAGAGAGAGAGAGAGAGAGAGAGAGAGAGAGAGAGAGCAAGATATAGAGGGAGAGTGGGCACTGCTCCTCATTGTGTATAGGTTAAAACACTAGTGAGATAATGTGAGCTCCTGGATGTGCCAACAGGAGACACTGGGTAAACATGCACGTCGTTCAGCATGCAGAATGACAAGCTCTATTCGCACAAGCTGACACACTCTAAATATTCAATGGCATTGAAAACGCTACAATCTGGCAAGCGTCCTACCCCCTATCCTCCCTGGTAATGCTCTGCCTGTCCCCTACCTACACAAACACACACACACACACACACAACACTCTCCTCCCCTCTCTCTCTCTCACACATACACTTTCTCTCACAACACACTCTCTTTCTTACACACACACACACACACACACACACACACACACACACACACACACACACACACACACACACACACACACACACACACACACACACGCACTCCTCCCCCCCGCCTCTCCATTCCTCTCCGTTGGCTTGTTGGCGGAGCGCTGAGTGAATTAACAAGTGAAAGCAGCTCCTGTAACGAGGGTGCCAGAGTACGTTAGGGCTGCCGCCCAATCTCAGTAAACGGCCGTGAGAGCTGCAGTCTGCTTCAGTGAGGCACACAGCAGGGGACTGGGGTCCGTGGAGGCAGAATGGGGAGGCAGGAGGAGGAGGGAGAGGAGGTGCGGAGGCACAGATAGCCTTACTGTACATACCTCCTTTGCCAACACTGCCTATTCAAGATGCTTCAGAGTAGCCAAGGAAAGATTTGGAGGAGGAGGATGAATAGTACCTCAATCTTATCCCACTAGGCACAGACATCAATTCAACGTCTAGTTTTGATTTACATTTGGTTGAGTTGTCAACCAACGTGAATTCAATGTAAAATCAACTAAACAGTTCACCAAGTCATTGGATTTAGGTTAAAAGTTGGGTGAAAAAGAGACGAAATGCCCTTACGTTGATTACTTTTTGAAAATCCAATTAGTTTTCCACGTTGCTTCAACGTCATCACATTCATTATTGGGGTTGAAATGACATGGAAAGAACGTTAATTCAACCAGTTTTTTCCCAGTGGGATGTAACAGTTGCCGCCACTGCATACACATCTCCTTCATTCAAAGGCAACCTACTGTATCTCATTCAGAGTTACTGTACAGAAAGGCTGTATGCTGGCAAACATGTACTGTATATAAACATCAGGAAACTGAATCAGAAATGTATCTCCCTATTGCTGGCAGTTGTAAGCACATAACACACAGTTAATCAAATGTAACAAAGACACGTGTAGCCCAGATGCTCTACCCAGGATAAATGACATCACCCAGGTGAGTGGTGAGCTATGCACGTCGATGTAAATCAGCTGGAGATATACCGCTGACCGTCTAAGTCTTTGCCTTTTAAATGCTTACTAAGCTCCGGTGAGTATCCCCACAACACACACCCTCTCGACTTTCACCCATAATTTAATAAGAGGGACAGCAGGGACAAGGTGAGGCTTAATAATAATATATTCTCCAGGACCAGTGAGGAGTGAGCTGGCAGCAACAGCACCAATCAGAGGGACAATTAGTTAGGGTGCCATGGTGAGAGCCGCTTGTGATGTCATTAACCAACACGTCGACCATTTTAGCTCCTGATAGAACATACAGTGCTTTCAGAAAGTATTCATACTCTTTGACATATTCCACATTTTGTTGTGTTACAGCCTGAATTCAAAATTGGTTACATTTGGGGGGGGTTGCGATAGATTTTCAAGTAGATTTAAGTAAAAACTGTAACTCGGCCACTCAGGAACATTCACTGTCTTCTTGGATTTTGGCCCACTCTTCCATACAGACCTTCTCCAGATCCTTCAGGTTTCGGGGCTGTCGCTGGGCAATACGGACTTTCAGCTCCCTCCAAAGATTTTCTATTGGGTTCAGGTCTGGAGACTGGCAAGGCCACTCCAGGACCTTGAGATGCTTCTTACGGAGCCACTCCTTAGTTTCCCTGGCTGTGTGTTTCGGGTCGTTGTCATGCTGGAAGACCCAGCCACGACCCATCTTCAATGCTCTTACTGAGGGAAGGAGGTTGTTGGCCAAGATCTCGCGATACATGGCCCCATCCATCCTCCCCTCAATACGGTGCAGTCGTCCTGTCCCCTTTGCAGAAAATAATCCCCAAAGAATGATGTTTCCACCTCCATGCTTCACGCTTGGGATGGTGTTCTTGGGGTTGTACTCATCCTTCTTCTTCCTCCAAACACGGCGAGTGGAGTTTAGACCAAAAAGCTCTATTTTTGTCTCATCAGACCACATTACCTTCTCCCATTCCTCCTCTGGATCATCCAGATGGTCATTGGCAAACTTCAGACGGGCCTGGACATGCGCTGGCTTGAGCAGGGGGACCTTCCTCATGATCATTGATGCCCCACAAGGTGAGATCTTGCATGGAGCCCCAGACCGAGGATGATTGACCGTCATCTTGAACTTCTTCCATTTTCTAATAATTGCGCCAACAGTTGTTGCCTTCTCACCAAGCTGCTTGCCTATTGCCCTGTAGCCCATCCCAGCCTTGTGCAGGTCTACAATTTTATCCCTGATGTCCTTACACAGCTCTCTGGTCTTGGCCATTGTGGAGAGGTTGGAGTTTGTTTGATTGAGTGTGTGGACAGGTGTCTTTTATACAGGTAACGAGTTCAAACAGGTGCAGTTAATACAGGTAATGAGTTGAATTTTACTCTGCCTTGCTGAAACAGTCACATTGGCCTCATGGTGAAATCCCTGAGCGGTTTCCTTCCTCTCCGGCAACTGAGTTAGGAAGGATGCCTGTATCTTTGTAGTGATACACCATCCAAAGTGTAATTAATAACTTCACCATGCTCAAAGGGATATTAAATGTATTTTTAACTGTGAGAGACGGAATGTAAAACAAAAATCCAGAAAATAACATCGTATGATTTTTAAGTAATTAATTTGCATTTTATTGCATGACATAAGTATTTGATCACCTACCAACCAGTAAGAATTCCGGCTCTCACAGACCTGTTCGTTTTTCTTTAAGAAGCCCTCCTGTTCTCCACTCATTACCTGTATTAACTGCACCTGTTTGAACTCGTTACCTGTATAAAAGACACCTGTCCACACACTCAATCAAACAAACTCCAACCTCTCCACAATGGCCAAGACCAGAGAGCTGTGTAAGGACATCAGGGATAAAATTGTAGACCTGCACAAGGCTGGGATGGGCTACAGGGCAATAGGCAAGCAGCTTGGTGAGAAGGCAACAACTGTTGGCGCAATTATTAGAAAATGGAAGAAGTTCAAGATGACGGTCAATCATACTCGGTCTGGGGCTCCATGCAAGATCTCACCTCGTGGGGCATGAATGATCATGAGGAAGGTCCCCCTGCTCAAGCCAGCGCATGTCCAGGCCCGTCTGAAGTTTGCCAATGACCATCTGGATGATCCAGAGGAATGGGAGAAGGTCATGTGGTCTGATGAGACAAAAATTGAGCTTTTTGGTCTAAACTCCACTCGCCGTGTTTGGAGGAAGAAGAAGGATGAGTACAACCCCAAGAACACCATCCCAACCGTGAAGCATGGAGGTGGAAACATCATTCTTTGGGAATGCTTTTCTGCAAAGGGGACAGGACGACTGCACCGTATTGAGGGGAGGATGGATGGGGCCATGTATCGCAAGATCTTGGCCAACAACCTCCTTCCCTCAGTAAAAGCATTGAAGATGGGTCGTGGCTGGGTCTTCCAGCATGACAACGACCCGAAACACACAGCCAGGGCAAATAAGGAGTGGCTCCGTAAGAAGCATCTCAAGGTCCTGGAGTGGCCTAGCCAGTCTCCAGACCTGAACCCAATAGAAAATCTTTGGAGGGAGCTGAAAGTCCGTATTGCCCAACGACAGCCCCGAAACCTGATGGATCTGGAGAAGGTCTGTATGGAGGAGTGGGCCAAAATCCCTGCTGCAGTGTGTGCAAACCTGGTCAAGACCTACAGGAAACGTATGATCTCTGTAATTGCAAACAAAGGTTTCTGTACCAAATATTAAGTTCTGCTTTTCTGATGTATCAAATACTTGTGTCATGCAATAAAATGCTAATGAATTACTTAAAAATCATACAGGTTGGAGTCTGTTTGATTGAGTGTGTGGACAGGTGTCTTTTATACAGGTAATGAGTTCAAACAGGTGCAGTTAATACAGGTAATGAGTGGAGAACAGGAGGGCTTCTTAAAGAAAAACTAACAGGTCTGTGAGAGCCGGAATTCTTACTGGTTGGTAGGTGATCAAATACTTATGTCATGCAATAAAATGCAAATGAATTACTTAAAAATCATACAATGTGATTTTCTGGATTTTTGTTTTACATTCCGTCTCTCACAGTTGAAGTGTACCTATGATAAAAATTACAGACCTCTACATGCTTTGTAAGTAGGAAAACCTGCAAAATCGGCAGTGTATCAAATACTTGTTCTCTCCACTGTATATATATCGACCAATACAGTAGGTGTCCTTCTTTTCGAGGCATTGGAAAACCCCCCTGGTCTTTGTGGTTGAATCTGTGTTTGAAATTCACTGCTCAACTTAAGGTCCTTACAAATAATTGTATGTGTGGGGTACAGAGCTAAGGTAGTCATTCAAAAATGTTAAACACTATTATTGCACAGAGTGAGTTCATGTAACTTATGATGTTAAGAAAATTCTAAAAACATAGTTCTACTTTGACATTATGGAGTACTGTGTGTAGACCAGTGACAAAGAAATCTCAATTTAATCCATTTTAAATTCAGGCTGTAAAACAAAAAAATTTGGAAAAAGTCAAGGAGTGTGAATACTTTCTGAAGGCACTGTACACTGTAGCAGAGAGGAACAGGAGAAGCGAGAGGGCTGATTCCACCCCATAATCTGTCAACGAGAAGGTAGTTCTCTATAGTGCTCTGCCTGCAGGTCATTGCCTTGGTGAAATATGCCCCAGTGTCTGCACTAGAACAAGCCGAAGGGGAGTGACAATCTACATGACCACATTTTCAGCCTCATTGCTTTGTGCAGTTTGTACTGTAGTAGAGGACATGTACGCAGTCAGTGGTTGTGTGTGTATAAGAGAGAGAGAAAGGGTGAACACAGCAGATGTAATCAGTATGTGCGGATGCAGAGGTAATAACTCCACAGAGGACGGCCAGAGGAGTGCATTTATCTCTGTCTGAGGACACAGAGCAATCAGAAAAACCTCAACCAGCCAGATGAAGAACTCTGGAGATCAAAGGTAAGAATCTACTCTACAGTGCAGTGGCATCGCCTGACGGTGTCTAAAGCACTGTGTGTCCTGTGTTATCGCCTGAATGTGTCACACAGGTCCAGGGAGGAGACTGGATGGTGAGGATGAATAGTTAGCTAATTACATTAAGTGAATAATGAGAGCGCATGTTAGTGTGGTGAAAGTATGTGGTAAAATGTGGTGGACACCTTTTCTCTCCCTCTCTGTTCTACTGACATATCCAACCACTTTTCCTTTCTCTCTGCTCTCTCTCTCTGGGTTGTCAGGGGGACATATGCCAGGTCCACATGTCTCAGCCAGCCCAGGCCTGTCCGTGCTGCGTTGCCTGTGTGTGTACTCAACCAGACGTTGGCGTTGCCATGGTGAACCATGGTTTAAGTTAGAGTTTGGAAGGGCAGGTTGTATGGAGGATGCAGCGTTGCTATGGGGAACAGAACATGTTGTGTGTTTAGAATGTGGCTTTGGTCACGGTGAGTGTGTGTGTGTGTGTGTGTGTGTGTGAGAGAGAGAGAGATGGAACAGAGGTTGTGTTTAAGGGAGAGTGCTGAGGAAACCGTTTAGCACAGGTAGCCCTGCTGATCTTAGCCTGTGAACCAACACAGCACATGCTGAGGGCACATATGTCCAGCCACACACACACAAATCCACCCACTATGCACTTTACCAGCATGCCCTCACTCACACAAGCTTGTGCATTGCTCAATGCTCTCCCACAATCACTCACTAACAGTTTGTGTATGGGGGTGGGGCGTTGATGCATACAATCTCAAAGTTTAAACAATGTATTATGTTTATGGTAAAATACATACTTTAATGTTTTGAGTAATTTGCAGAAATATCTATAAAGGCTCTGTATACAATAAACATCAACATTATCTGATTACAATTGCAAAACAAGTCTTACATTTAAAACAATACTGATAAATAATATGAAATATAAACAAGTATTTACATTCCCACATCATTGTAAAGAAGTAGAGTAATTTAAATCAAGGACCAAGAATTAAACATTCCTTAGCTACATTCATGATATGTCAAGTCATGATATGATTCTGTCCCTTTTTAGAACATGTTTCACCATAATGTTCAGGTAGGATAAAAACAAAAAGCAATCAAAATAAAACTGGCTCTTATTTTTGGCACTGCTGACCAAACCTTTCACTTAGTTCTATATACTGTAGTGCTCCTCTAACCTTTAAATTGACTGAGCTGGGAGAAATACAACATGGTAAACAGAGGCTACATCCCAAATGGCACCCTATTCCCTTTATAGTGCACTACTTTTGATCAGGGCCCATAGGGCTCTGGTGAAAAGTAGTGCACTATATAGGAAATACGGAGCCATTTGGGACGCACACAGAGTCCTGACAGTCAGATACCATAGAAAGGGATGACCGACTACTGGGCCCAGTTTTTCAAAAGTTTTCTTATCCGGATAGGATTAAATACATAGAAATAGAATGAGTAGAAGTCAATGATTTGTCCGTTCTATTCATTCTATTTCTATGCATTTAATCCTATCTGATAGGCGAAATCCGGATAGATAACTTTTGAAAAACTGGGCCCTGATGATCACTACAAGGACACAGAGATACAGCTGCAGATGACAGACTAACACATTCCAATACAACAGAATGACACCAAACTGAAGAATCTCACAAAGTAAAGCCACATGAGACATGCAACTTATAGGGTGAGGGAGTTGTGGTTAGGCAGCTGTGAAGGTCAGGGATGTACTGTAGTGGGGGGTAAACGTTTGTAAGCACCGTTAATGCTTCTATTCATTAGAGTTTATGCACCTATTCCTAGGCCAAATTAGCATTTTTTGCATTGGTGTTTGTTACTCGCAGGCCAGCATCTTCACCACCTTCTTACAACTACCTCCCTGGTAAACACATGTAAAACCACCTGGCCACACCCACTTAGGGTAATTATAGACTGTGACATTTTGAAATACACACCAACCAGATTATTCCATATTACCACGTTACAGGAGAAGAATGTCAAAGGAGACTAAAAGGACGACAGACACACTGAGCCCAGCTGACTGGCTTCACGTTGTGAGAGTGATGTGTGCAGCCAGTCTGTAGTGGATAAGAGGTCTGGGTAGAGTTGTTGTTGTGACCATGGTAACATGTTTTTGGCAGTTCAGAGTGAAATCAGGGGTATCACATTTCCTTTGCCTTCAATTGGGTTGAAATGACTGTAAGCTTGTTATCTTATCTTATGAAAATCATACCTAGCTCTGTCCGTAGAATATAATCTACCAAGCTAAAACAAACTGCCACAGATAGGTGAAAGATGTTTGGATTAGGAAGAGTTGGATGGATTCCCTGCACTGATGTGTCCATGTCCATGCATACACACACACACACGCACACACACTCTCGTGGGCATGGGCCAGAGGAGTCCCGCTGAGATGCAGCTGCCGCCAGCGTCATGCCATGGTGTACCCATAGCTCCCACAATGCAGTGCGACCAGCAGCCTGTCCCGCAGGACCTCCTGGCTGGGGTATTCTGGGAGTTTCATCATGTTGATGCTGTGGGAGGAGCAGGAGAGGAGGATCATGGTCAATGTAGTTTCCTGTAGTTCACTGCAGATTGATGGCATGTCATTATGTCTCATATCATATCCAGCTGCTGTATACAGTACAGTGGTGATTTCTACCTCCCAAAGCAAAGACCTACAGCGATGAGAACTGCAGTACCTGTCCTTTCTATCCAACATGCAGAAACCCCTCCCTGTTTTTCCCTCTCTTCTATACCAGTGGACTAAAGCAACACACACACACACACACACACACACACACACACGACTCCAGAGGCAGAGGAGACAGAGGCACCATACTGCCCTCTAGTGCTTTTTCTGTCAGCATGCATCTCTCTCTCATGTGTGAGTGACAATGCGCGTGTGTGTGTGTGGTGTGTGTGTGTGTGTGTGTGTGTGTGTGTGTGCGGTCCTTACCAGGTGCTGGAGGTAGGCAGTAGGTTTGATGTGTATGGTACAGAGGCAATAGTGAACTTCTGTAAGCCACTACCTCCAATCAGAAAGGCAAAGCCACCATGAGGTACCCTAGAGCTGACAGGGACATGAGAGAGGAATTAGACAGGCCAGGAGTGAGAGTAAGTGACTGATCACTGATCAGATCTTACAATGGCCTTGAGGGAATTACTGTAAGAAACTCACATGCCACACACACACATACACTGACTATTAGAAATTCACCTGCCAGTGACAAACTGCAACAGTAGGACCCTCTCCTCTTGGGTAAGGCTTTCTACCACCTTCCAGAACCACTACAAGACAAGAGAATCCACATTAAACCAAATGAAAACCTCTGTGAGATAAGAGAATCTGACAAGAGAATCAACTTTAAAACACTAAGCCAGCCTGGGAGGAGGGGTTAAGATCTCTGTAGGATCAGCCAAGCCTGTGGTACATCTCTCTAATTTGGAGGAGTTCCAGTAAAAAGGGTCCTCCTCTCTGATGAGGTGGTGTTACATTAAAAAGAGTCCTCCCCGGTCAGCGCTAACTCACCTGGATGACAGGTTCCTCCAGGTCATAGCCACTGGTGTATTCTGTGTTCCTGTGCCAGTCCTGCACATCGATCTCTGGCATCCCAGACAGCAACAGCTCCTACACCCACACAGACACCCACACAGACACCCACACAGACACCCACACAGACACAGAGAGGGAGATAAATGGAGTAGCAGTCAGGACACATGTATCATATACAACAGACTTATAAAACATAACTTAGTGCTTCTTCTGTTCAAAATCATGTTGACAAAGACACAAGGGTGTTTTTCTAACGCAACTGAACACGGGTGGTTCAGTTGTAAACAGAGCAGAGCTAAACTCTCCTCCCCACTGAGTCTGAGTGTTGTCAGCAGGCGAGCTGTGACCGTGTGACTGAGGCTTGTACCTGCACACACATGTCCAATAACACATGGCAGGCCAGATAATCGCCATGGCACCCTATCGATCCAGGGACTAGTGAGGACATGGATTTTGCCGACACACACTGAAACAAATCTGATCTGAGCCGGGCGAGGGGCCTCAAGGTGACCCCAACATCATGTTGACACCCCTGAGCCAGACAAGGCCAATCAATCCCTGCATCAGACATCAGACCCCACTAGGCGAGCAGGCGAGAGCAGAGAGCAAAGGAGGAGAATAAAAGAGAATGGGCAAGAGGAGGTGAGAGCAGAGAAAGAGGTACGGAGAGGTGAGGAGAAGGGAGTTGAACACAGGCAAAAGGAGAAGAGAGGAAAAGCGAGGACACTAACCAATTCATATTCGTCAAAGAGCTGGATGAGGGAGGGGGGAATGAAGGTGTGGAACCCGTGCAGGAAGGCATTTATTTGGGGTTGGATGGCTCGAGTCATCCTCAACTCTGTTACCAACTGGACATACTCCGCCTGAGAAAGAGAGAGAGAGGTTTATATAGGGAACATTCACTACGTAGAGTATGGTTGATCTTTGGGCAGCCCTCTAACACCATCTCGTTTCACAGGCGTCTTCCTTACAGAACATTACCACCTGCAGGCCAGCTGTGGTACTACATCCTCAAATTCCAAAATAACTTTGTCAAACATAGGCAAGCACGCACATCATATACACATGACATATGAATCATATATGGTCATAGGTGTTAGAGAATACAGGGGGAGCAGTCTACATCACATTGCAACTTTCTTCTGCTTGACCTGTCAATCATCTGCTATTCTCACCTAGTTGATGTTGAGAGCAATAAAAAAACATTTCAGATCCTCCTTCTGTGATAGGCTGGCTCACCTTGTTGTCCTGGGTGACGATGATGCTAGTCCCACCAGGTTTGAGTGGCACCTCCTCCATGGCTCCGAACACATCTGTTTCCACGGAGAAGGTGAGCTCCAGTCCCAGGTCACTGATGTCGTTGTCCAGGATCCACTGCAGATTCTTGGCATACTCTGGATCGATGGACGACACGTCCTGGTAGCTCACTGGGATGCCTGGACACACATTACATCATGTTAACAACCCACTATAGAATGTGTGTGTGTGTGTGTGTGTGTGTGTGTGTGTGTGTGTGTGTGTGTGTGTTGTGTGTGTGTGTGTGTTACCCAGTATGTGTTTGTAAAAGGAGCGGGTGAAGTAGATGTTGACCAGCTGACGGTGGTAAAGAGCCAACCCCAGGATCTGACCCGCAAACCGGAAGTAGTTCAGATGATCAGGGTTCACTGACGAGTTACTGTTGGGCTGGAAAGTGGTGCCTGTGAGACACACACACACACACACACACACACACAGAGATACACACACCGATGTGCACACACACACCACACAGGCAGACACACGGTGACAAACAAACAAATACCAGTCAAGTTTTTATCTTCTTACCTACCTATCCTGAATAAGTATTTGGATTCTGACGCAAGAGAGGGGAAGAGAGGGGCAAACATCCCAGTCACAATATACAGCTAGGCATACAAAAATATCATTAACGAACAAAGTATTTGGATCATGATGCAAGGTAACAAAAATTTTTTTAAACCGTGAGCGAGGAAAATACACCCTCAATTACAGTAAAAAAACACTGTTTACACAAACAAACATCAGCCAACCGCAAGGTGTCTCACCGTCCGCTGACTGGGTGAAGAGGCCGTAGTCTGCATTGACGATCTCATTGGACAGGACGTCAAACCACTCCCTCACCACGCCCTGGCCCTGGAACACAAAGGTCACAGGTCAACTAAAGGTCCACTGCTAACACTGAGCACGGGCTGAAATGGGACCCTATTTCCTGTATACTGCACTAATAATGCAAAGTGTTGCTAGGACTAAGCATGGGTCAATTTGAGATTATGCCCTATTCCCTTTGCATTTGGGGAACTATTCCATTGTTTCCATTGCGCTAGGCAAGTTCAATCAAGAGTTGCTAAACTAAAGTATTTGAAAGAAAATAAATACTATTTAAACCCAGGTCAGACAGACATTGATAATACCCACCATTCCTTCCTCTCCATGGAATCGTACGGCGATGCCCTGTTTGAGCTTCTCATTGGTCGATTTGGAGACCATCGCACAGCTACTGCTGAATATGGACTCTGAGAGAAAAGAGAAAGAAACATATTGAGAAAGTGAGATATACTGATACATTACTGGGTGGAGTGTAAGACATTTGGGGATGAAGGATGTTCAGTGGGGTTAGCTGTACAGGAAGGATGGCTTATACTGTATGAAGGATGGTCAGTGGGGTTAGCTGTACAGGAGGAGTTATCTGTAAAGTGGACAGGAACGATGGGTTATACTGTATGAAGGATGGGTCAGTGTAGGCTGGGTACCTCTGTGGATTAGCAGGATGTCGTTCTCGTTGACAGGTCGATGGACCATGTCTGAGTCTGGCTGTCCTGCCAATAGGTGCTCATAGAACCACTCACACCGCTCCTTGAAGGGCTGCGAGGGGAAGAAAAAATAACACTTTACTTACAGCCTGCAGGTATAGTGCATTATGATGCAGTTATAATGTATTACAAGACTTCATAAGCATGTATAAACCCCTTATAATGTCTTACAATTATCCTAACTAAATACCAGCCACAGGACTTCCCAAAAATGCATTATCTCTCTCTACACTTTCAACTCTGAGACGGTGTCTAAACCTATGGCTCCAAAGCCTCAAGTGTTGAAATACAGTGTCTGAAAAATGCAGAGAGGGAAGAGTGGCATTTATATTTGCATAATAGTTGAACGTCTTTGTTCTCTCTAAGCGATGAGAGATGAGCTGGGGAGAGAGAAAGTGACAGAGACAGAGACAGAGCAAGAGAGAGTGCGAGAGAGAGATAGAAAAGAGAGAGAGAGAGAGATTTTCCCCTGGGGCTCCTGTGCGTACTGAGAGGGAGATGTGGAGATGAAATAGTCTTCTACAGGTTAAAATCTGTAATTAAAACGAGGGACTCTTATTCCCAGGTGGGATATAATCCAGAGGTAACGAGGCTTGCCACGCCGTCCTCAGCTCAAATATGAGTGAGAGTGGAACACTACACACAACTTCGAGCAGGCACTTAAAATTTATGAAGCTATATAAAGGAACTTAAGACAAGTGTTATCGCCATGGCAATAATGTTGTTAAATGATCCTGCCTGGGAGACACGGGCGTTTCAAAGTCACTCGCCACAGAGTCCCCAGAGGGAGAACTACAGAGGGACATAAAGAGAGGGAGAGAGAGAGAGGCAGAGAGAGAGAGAGAGAGAGAGAGAGAGAGAGAGAGAGAGAGAGAGAGAGAGAGAGAGAGAGAGAGAGAGAGAGAGAGAGAGAGAGAGAGAGGGGGGACATAGAGAGAGAGGGGGACATAGAGAAAGGGCGGGGGAGAGGGAGAGAAAGCTTGTCTTGGCCCTTGTATGTCCTTGCCTACAGCAGATACACAACCAGGAAGTTGACTGATAGACAAGCCAATCACAGGTCTCACCTGGCCTTTGATTATGTGCATGAAGCGGGACATGAGCTCCGGACATTCCAACAGGAAGTGGAAATGGTTAAAGATTATCTTTGGATTCCTGAGAGCGAGAGAGATAGAGGGAAGGAAGGAAAAAGAGAGATGGAGAGAGAGAGAGATGGAGAGAGAGAGAGAGAGAGAGAGAGAGAGAGAGAGAGAGAGAGAGAGAGAGAGAGAGAGAGAGAGAGAGAGAGAGAGAGAGAGAGAGAGAGAGAGAGAGAGAGAGAGAGAGAGAGAGAGAGAGAGAGAGAGAGAGAGAGAGAGAGAGAGAGAGAGAGAGAGAGAGAGAGAGAGAAAGAGAGAGAGAGAGAAAAATGACAGGTTAAGTTAGAGAGATTGATAAGAAGTGTCTGGTAAGAAACAGAAACTTAAGATCCTGTCAAAGGACTCACCTGGTTACGAAACATTTGAGCACCTCGTCATGCTTGCAGACAAACTCTATGAAACGAGGAGACGTCATTCTGGATGAGGAAAGACAAGGAAACACAGTGGGAGCAAGATAATAAAAGAATGAACACACTCACCACATAACCAGGAGCTGTGTTTCAGAAGACCACAACACAGAGATAAGTGGTGCAGTATCTGTCTATTATAATGAGTGGATCTGATCCCTCTCCAAAAAACAATAACCTGCATTATTGAAACAGTGTTTCCCTGACAGGGGAACAGCCAGGCTATCAGCTAATGAAGAGCAGGCCTGGGAAGGAGAAACACAAAGACAAACACAGCCATCTTCTTCTCCTACAGCAGCATAGGGCCAATAACAGTGGCTCCTATTCAGCGTTCAATTAGGATGAGTTTAATGATCTAATTAAAATGTAATTATCTAGCCAGGGGCGAGGAAAGGGTGTGTGTGTGTGTGTGTGTGTGTGTGTGTGTGTGTGTGTGTGTATGGAGAGAGACATTAAAGCTCCATTATTTCCCAGGCCTACTCACACAGAGGGGATCTGAAGGAGGAAGAGTTACATAAAGTATCTCTGTGAAACTAGAACATTATGAGAGGAACACTGACTGTCGTTTAGTGGCCGATATAGATCTTTAAAATCATGTGTGTGCACTTGAGTGCAATCAAGAGCCGGGCCAAAGAGAAAACCAGCAGACACTCAGGCCTCCCAAGAACCGGAGTTGCCATCCCTGGGTTAGAGGTCAGAGGTCAGCATTCTCACCCCTGTGGCATCTGACAGGAACAGCACATGTAGAAGGCCTGGATCACCGCGCTGAGCCGATTGGCCGTCATAGAGATGACATCCTCTCCGTCCGCGTATACCTCTGGCGTTTCCATAACAACCTCCGGGGTCCTCTTGTCAACCTCTGGGTCCAGCAAAGGGGGTAGGGGCATGGAGGGGGGCAGCGAGGGTGCCACCGTGAAGACGGCGGGGGTGGAGGTGGAAGCGGAGTCAACCTCACCGCGTTGTTTGAGGAGGAGGGAGGCGATCTCGCTCCCTGAGGAGGAAGGGTTGGAGGGGTCCTGGTGGCTCTTCTCCAGCTCTGTAGAGATCAACACCAACCACTCATCTAGAGAGTGCCACAGCAACTCCAATGGCTGAAGGAAATAAGAGAGAGAGAGGAAACGGGGATGCAAGGAAAGAGACTGAGTGAGTGAAGGAGAGAGAGGAGAGAGAGAGGGGAGAGAAAGAGGGATGGAGAGAGCGAGAGAGAGAGAAAGACAGACAGACGTAGAAAGAGAGAGAGAGGGAAATAGGGAGAGAAAGAGAAAGAGAGCGAGGAAGAGAAAGAAAGAGAGGGGTAGATGCTGACACACAAAAACACACACAAACACACTCAAAGTCATGCACCAGGACAAGTCATGGATCAGGTGATCAGGAGATGGTGAACAATCTCTCAATGCCCTCTTCTGATTCACACAATGTACTACATCTCTGTGTGTATCTGAAGTCAGGTTCAGTACTAACCCCATACTGACCTTAAAGACCTGGCTGCGCTGCGTCTTGTTCCCGTTGTATCCCATGTCATTCCCGTTGTTGGGAGAGGAAGGGCCCAGGCGGAAGACATGGCAGAAGATCCGGATGATTCTCAGCAGACTCTTCATCTGAGCCTCGTAGCTACTGGACAGACTGGAGAGGAGACTGACAGTGAGTAAGGAATAGAATAGACCTCGACCTAAATGACTAGCGTTTAGGTAGTGGAGTTGCTGTTACATGCTTATTGCATTGTAATGACTGAATAAACATCATTCTTCCAGAGAAATTAGTAAGAAACTAAATAAAGTGCACTTCCATTTGCCTCAGGTCTGGCTGGGAGCCTAGTCTAGCAGAGGGTGTACCTGAGGAGTTTGTGTCCATTAGTAGTGGCTACCTCTGCTAGACTGGTCAGGATCCTCTGGTAGTGACTGTCACTCTGCTGGGAAACATGCTCTAGAACCTGCCTGAGCTACACACAGATACAAACACAGTTAAAATATGCCTACAAGCACTTTCTAAAAGAAAAATAGGTGTGTGGACATGGACCTAGTCATTGCTCTAATAACAGTGTGAGACAGATAGACAGTAGAATATGTACCATATTCTCTTTGATGTCATCATTCTGCGTCATCTGGATGAGTGTCTGGAACAGTCTGCCGTGGTGCTGGATGAGGATCTCACACGTCTCCCCATAACCACCCTGAACAACACACACACACCAACACAGTGGGATCAGAAATGGGGAAGAGACAGACAAATGCTGTTTTCTGGGTGCTTGTTTGTTATATTAGCCATGTGTTGTCATGGTAATGCTCACCTGTACACACAGATCCAGAGGGGTGACTCCATTCTTGTCGGGTAGGTACTTAGCCCCTCGAGAGAGAAGGATCTGTGCCGTGTCCCTTTGACCGTGGCTGAGGGACATAAGTAGGGCTTTAATGTATTGAATGTATTCTTGTATGTTTTTAACATTGCTCTCTACTCCTTTTTACTTCTGAGATTGTGTCTTATCGTAAAGAAATGTCAATGTATATCATCGTACCTACAAATGGTAATGGACTTAACTTTAACACTCTATCCACTATGACTAAGGCTCACACACACAGATTTCTAACAAAATATAGAGTTAGTGTTGGTTAAGGTTTAAACTCTATATAACAATATATAATGACAATTCAGAAGATAAGAGTTAACGTTAAGAGAAGGTGGTCAATAGAAGGCTGGAGTCAGGGTTGGAGATCTGAGAAGGGCTTGTACAAAATCAAGATGTCCAGTGTATTATTTCATTCACCAGACAGGCACATTGGCTGGTGGACCAGCCACTTCATTCAGACTGATATACTCTGTGATGCAGTCAGTTGACTGTAAAACAACACTTCATTTATCCACAGTTCATTACAGACTAATTGTTCTAGTCACAGTGCTTTTCAAATAGAGCCTCCTTAATGGGACCTGACTAATGTACAAGTAAAACATAATCAAAACAAAAGATCAGAGAAGGATAGTGTCACTCCAGCCTCCAGCCCTGCTCCTCCTCTGTGTGTGTCTGTGTGTGTGTCTGTGTGTGTGTCTGTGTGTGCGAGCGCGTGCAGAGCTTAATACACTCAAAGGAAGGCTGGGGTGTCATTGTCATGTTCTGAATTAATAGGAACCTCATTATTCTCCCTCTGAAGCTGAGGGATGAGTTTCCTTGCGCTATTCTTATCATCTGAATGAGACAGGCTGCATAGAGACCATCAGAGGACTGACAGGGATAGGAGTGTGCTACTGAAGTTTGGGACATATCTCTGAACAGCTGTCTGGCTGTGATCACTGTTCTTTGGTCTCTTCATATTCCATCCCCCAGCTTCCTCCTCCTCCAATTAATAGCCTTGTACAATGCCGTAGAATATATATTTACAGCCGCACTGAATCAAAACAACACGTTTGCATTTCAGTTGCCGAGCTAATGTATTACAAAGAATAGTTTATATTCCATCTACAATTCTAAGTGGACAATAGGAAGAAGGATGAGAGGAAGTATTGCATCATCGTTATTGTACTAGTGTATGTAGTGACCTGCAGGCGAAGTAGAGTGGTGTGGCCCCAGAGCAGTTAGGTCTGTTGATGTCCGCTCCACTGTCCAGCAGGCACTGCACCGTCTGATGACGTCATCGACCACACACAGGCCAATGAGGAAGAGGAAAGAGAGGAGACGCACTCATCATCCACACTACTGTCTGGTATTCATCATGTTATTCATGATGGAACTTATCATGAAGTTATCATTAATACACTTTGAAACTTGAATATATAACAACACTGGTAAAGGTTCCATATCAACACAATCCATTTACAACCACTGAGATATCAAAAATGACACCTGTTCTGTACACTCACCGTCTTGTGTCTATGATGAACACTGTATACTGAATATTGGACATTTTATGGAAATGTTGGTATTTCCATACAGGTCTTGGTTGATATATGCGTGTTATCTACTCACAGTCTTGTGTCCGTTCTGGCAGGCTACATGGAGGGCGGTCTGTCCCATGGCATCCTCTACATCCACATTAGTCACATGCTGCACCAGGTCATGAAGCAGCTCAGTCCTCCCGTTCACAGCCAACCAGTGGATCTAAAGGAGGAGGAGGAGGAGGAGGAGGAGGAGGAGGAGGAGAGGAAGAGGAGGGGAGGGAAGGAAGGAAAAGAAGGAGGAGAGGAGGAAGAGGATGAGGAAGAGGAGGAATGTAATAAAGCATAAACACAAGTACACCCTGTATACACAACTTTTTATTGTGTGAATGGCATTTACTGTACACAGTCTTGGCCTGCGTTCACCATTTTTATTAGCACTACATCCCTGAGTTATGACAAGAATTTAACAGCAGTACTGGTCTGTCTATACACATGACTTCATAGTGATACTCACAGCTGTCAGTCCCTCATTGTTGCAGATGTTCACGTCTGCATTGTATTCTAGTAGTCTGCCCATACACTTTTTCTGCCTATAGAGAGGAAATATGAGGGGGGGCATTAAGTATCAGATATACAACTCTAAACATCATCCTCACTATCATCAACATCACCAAACCATGTTCACTGGGCTGGCAGGGATCTGTGATCTCCATGTAAAGGTGTATTCTGCCTCCCTACCAAAGGGGGCAGCAGAGTATATAGTGAGTGTGCAGTAATATCTATGTACAGTATGCTACCCGTTTCTGGCAGCCAGATGCAGAGGAGTGCACCCTGAGATGTCCTGGTAGTTAGGGTTCGCTCCTCTCTTTAGCAGTAGGACCAGGCACTCCACTGATCCACAGCTACAACACAATAACCAACACGTTAACAAGCACCACAATACACAAATAGATGTAGAGTACACACCCACACAGACACACACAGACACACACACACACACACACACACATCACAGCGGATACAGAGTTTCATCAGACACACCACTGTGATAAAAATAGACGCTGGCGAGGTTGGTTTCCAACAAAACAATGGAACAATTAGAACAATCAGTGATAAAAATGTAAACATTCCTTACTTGGCAGCAATGTGAAGTAGACTTCTCTTGACTCGTCCGAAAGCGTAGTTCACATCAAACTTGGAGTTGAGGAGTAATTCAGAAACCGACCTTCAGGGACAATACAGACATGTCAGATAATTAATATACAAGGAACCAATGTTGACAACTTCCACTGTCTCTCTCTCTATCTCACACACACACACACACACACACACACACACACATATATGGTCATACCTGTGCTGGTCAGCCATAACCATTGGCATGAGTGTGTAGACTGCGGTTTCATTGTCTGTGAGGGGAGCAATAATTGTGTCATAATAGTGTCATTGATAATTGTGAAATTAAAGAACAAAGATCTTCCTCTGCTAAAATCATGTCATTTAGCCACTGAACAATTACATGTTTGTGTAATCAAACAGTGAGTCCAGTATTCTTAGTTCTAACCTCCTAAGGCAGAGCTCTCTGTGTATACTTAGGGCCGTCATAACTACTAATGTACATCCACTATCAGTGACTGTACTTCCTTAAAACCAGACACTATCAGCAGGGCTGTCAAAAAGGATTGTACAATGTAGCGCCTCAGACTCAAGAATGCACTTCCCCTACAAGACAAAACACATTTCTGTTTCCTACTCCATTAGATCTTGAGTTCAACTCAAAGGTAATGTTGTTGCTGTTGTCAGACATGGACACGAGTACAGTGGTAATATAATGGTGTTGTTAGTTACACAACAGACATTCCCTAACATGCACTTCTGGATCAATAGAAGAAAGGTAACAGAATACAGTAATCAACGATGGAGCAGGGGATCATCTCCCATAACAACTATGCTTCCTACTGAACTCAGACAGTCTGAATAGTCTATTTACTGACAGGTCTGTATGTATCTGCAGCCTATGCAACCAATTCCTTTATGTCACCACTAGGCTTATATGACCATGACATCTTTCAGTCACTCCTTCGTTTTTGTATCATGAAACAAAGTATGTATCAGTTGGTCTCACTAGATTCGTATCATTTTATTACTATTATATGGTTAGAATAATAGCCTATCCAGCATCCAGTCCGTAGACAGGGAAATGTCTAATGCCCTCAAAGGTTGCTGGCTTCCGCCTTGTTATTGACAAACTGTCAGATGATACTGTAATTCAAACATTTAATGACTATATTTATTAGCATGAATATACAGTATGTTATAGATATAGCTAAAGCTTCATACTATGCCCTGTCGATTATTTGTGTCCTTGGGTCGATAGGCTATACCTTCCGGTAGCTCGACGGTCCTGGCGCGACGCAGGGAGCGGGTCAGCCTGTTCAGCTGTACGTTTAATTGCTCCATCGCCCGTTCCATCATAGGTGTACCAACAACCAGGGACAAAATCGAGGATACAAAGCCTCGAGCGCGATTATTTTTCCACTAAAAGGGTACTTCTGGCTTCGATGTCATCCATCGAGCCGCCAAGAAATGAAGTGGTTCAACATTTACATTAGGCTGCCCCTTTTTCACTCTCTACCCTCTGATTCATTCAGCAACATTTCTTGTGTGAAGTCCCATTCTTCCTGTTTTTATTACGTCCAAAGGCAATGCGGTCTGGGTACTGTAGTTTTCAGTGTAAAATATGTGTAGTTCATAGTATTTTATTACGGTTCATTGATTGATTCAGTCATCATCAAATTATAATATCTCTATATTGTTTAGTGAATTATGCGGTTTATATATGTTTTTTTGTCAGAATGTGTATTGTGTTTCAACCATAGACATCTGACTAATGTGCCATAAATCCCATTATATGAAAAAGGCTAATAATTCATGTGTTTAAGATATTATTCTTGTAATGCTTTAAATTGTTCATTTTTTCATTTCATTAATTGGTGCCATCTGTGTAGACTCTATCTGACAACTTATTTGTATTGAATGAATGCATTGACAGACACCCCTGCTTCACAGTGCATATGGTCATGGTCTCTTAAATGGATTGGACTTGCATGAAACTTTCAGGTTTGATATGTCTTCAGAAAAACATCAGTTTGAAACTATAGTTCAAACTTCCAACATGTAGTAAACCTCTCTAGGCTTCACACCTTTCTACCCCATATTATTCTGGTGACTTGTTTAATATGGCTTTTTGGACAAAAAAAAGATTGTGAGACTAGAATTGAAAACATGGAGTTGTATTCCAAGACATGCATAATGTGTGTGGGTAGCTAGAACCAGAACCTAAAGTTGAGGCATGCTTGAACAAAATGGCGACAACGCTTTACCCTCCAGTGACTCTCAATGAAGAGCTTTCAAACTATGGTGCCAGTCATGTGTAACATCGCTAATAGACCAGACACTAACTAGAGGCAAGAGACAGAACTAGTCTGTTTGGTAACATCGCTAACAGACCAGACACTAACTAGAGGTAAGAGACAGAACTAGTCTGTTTGGTAACATCGCTAACAGACCAGACACTAACTAGAGGTAAGAGACAGAACTAGTCTGTTTGGTAACATCGCTAATAGACCAGACGCTAACTAGAGGTAAGAGACAGAACTAGTCTGTTTGGTAACATCGGTAACAGACCAGACACTAACTAGAGGTAAGAGACAGAACTAGTCTGTTTGGTAACATCGCTAATAGACCAGACGCTAACTAGAGGTAAGAGACAGAACTAGTCTGTTTGGTAACATCGCTAACAGACCAGATGCTAACTAGAGGTAAGAGACAGAACTAGTCTGTTTGGTAAAATTGCTAACAGACCAGACACTAACTAAAGTATATTAATCTAAAGTGGAAGTTGGGAGAGTTATATTTGAGTGTTTCAGTGAAACGTGAGGGAGGCCCCGCTCTCTCGCTTTCCCAGATGCTTAGTTTATTTCATTCCGATCTCCTTTGCATTATTGTAGCCTTTTCTGTAGCCTGTCAACTATGTGTCTGTCTATCCCTGTTCTCTCCTCTCCGCACAGGTCATACAAACGCTTCACACGGCGTGGCTGCTGCCACTCTAATCTGGTGGTCCCTGCGCGCACGACCCACATGGAGTTCCAGGTCTCCGGTAGCATCTGGAACTGCCGTTCTGCCGCCAACAAGGCAGAGTTCATCTCAGCCTATGCCACCCTCCAGTCCCTCGACTTCTTGCCGATGACGGAAACATGGATTACCACAGAAAACACTGCTACTCCTACTGCTCTTTCCTCGTCTGATCATGTGTTCTCGCATACCCCGAGAGCATCTGGTCAGCGCGGCGGTGGCACAGGAATCCTCATCTCTCCCAAGTGGACATTCTCTCTTTTCCCCCTGACCCATCTGTCTCCTCATTTGAATTCCATGCTGTCACAGTCACTAGCCCATTCAAGCTTAACATCCTTGTCATTTATCGCCCTCCAGGTTCCCTTGGAGAGTTCATCAATGAGCTTGCCTTGATAAGTTCCTTTCCTGAGGATGGCTCAATCCTCACAGTTCTGGGTGACTTTAACCTCCCTATGTCTGCCTTTGACTCATTTCTTTCTGCCTCCTTCTTTCCACTCCTTTCCTCTTTTGACCTCACCCTCACACTGTCCCCCCCTACTCACAAGGCAGGCAATACGCTTGACCTCATCTTTACTAGATGCTGTTCTTCTACTAATCTGCAACTCCCCTCCAAGTCTCCGACCACTACTTCATATCCTTTTCTCTCTCGCTCTCCTCCAACACTACTCACTCTGCCCCTACTCAGATGGTAATGTGCCATCGCAATCTTCACTCTCTCTCTCTCCCGCTACTCTCTCCTCTTCCATCCTATCATCTCTTCCCTCTGCTAAATCATTCTCCCTCCAATCTCCTGATTCTGCCTCCTCAACCCTCCTCTCCTCCCTCTCTGAATCTTTTGACTCTCTATGTCCCCTATCCTCCCGGCCGGCTCGGTCCTCCCCTCCTGCTCCGTGGCTTGACGATTCATTGCGAGCTCAGAGAACAGGGCTCCGGGCAGCCGAGCGGAAATGGAGGAAAACTAGACTCCCTGCGGACCTGTCATCTTTCCACTCCCTCCTCTCTACATTCTCTTCCTCCGTTTCTGCTGCTAAAGCCACTTTCTACCACTCTAAATTTCAAGCCTCTGCCTCTAACCCTAGGAAGCTCTTTGCCACCTTCTCCTCCCTGCTGAATCCTCCTCCTCCCCCTCCGTCCTCCCTCTCTGTGGATGACTTCGTCAACCATTTTGAAAAGAAAGTTGACGACATCCAATCCTCATTTATTAAGTCAAATGACACCGCTGGTCCTGCTCACACTGCCCTACCCTATGCTTTGACTTCTTTCTCCCCTCTCTCTCCAGATGAAATCTTACGACTTGTGACTGCAGGCCACCCAACAACCTGCCCGCTTGACCCTATCCCCTCCTCTCTTCTCCAGACCATTTCCGGAGACCTTCTCCCTTATCTCACCTCGCTCATCAACTCATCCTTGTCCACTGGCTATGTCCCTTCCATCTTCAAGAAAGCGAGAGTTGCACCCCTCCTCAAAAAACCTACACTCGATCCCTCCGATGTCAACAACTACAGACCAGTATCCTTTCTTTCTTTTCTCTCCAAAACTCTTGAGCGTGCCGTCTATAGCCAACTCTCCTGCTATCTCTCTCAGAATGACCTTCTTGATCCAAACCAGTCAGGTTTCAAGACTGGTCATTCAACTGAGATTGCTCTTCTCTGTGTCACGGAGGCTCTCCCCACTGCTAAAGCTAACTCTCTCTCTCCTCTGCTCTCATCCTTCTAGACCTATCTGCTGCCTTTGATACTGTGAACCATCAGATCCTCGTCTCCGCCACATGCTCTCACCACTGGTGTCCCCAGGGCTCAGTTCTAGGCCCTCTCCTATTCTCTCTATACACCAAGTTACTTAGCTCTGTCAAATCCTTACATGGTCTCTCCTATCATTGCTACGCAGACGACACACAATTAATCTTCTCCTTTCTCCCTTCTGATAACCAGATAGCGAATCGCATCTCTGCATGTCTGGCAGACATATCAGTGTGGATCTCGGATCACCACCTCAAGCTGAACCTCGGCAAGACGGAGCTGCTCTTCCTCCCAGGGAAGGACTGCCCGCTCCATGATCTCGCCATCACGGTTGACAACTCCGTTGTGTCCTCCTCCCAGAGTGCAAAGAACCTTGGCGTGACCCTGGACAACACCCTGTCGTTCTTCGCTAACATCAAAGCGGTGACCCGATCCTGTAGGTTCATGCTCTACAGCATTCGCAGAGTATGATCCTACCTTACACAGGAAGCGGCACAGGTCCTAATCCAGGCACTTGTCATCTCCCCGTCTGGATTACTGCAACTCGCTGTTGGCTGGGCTCCTGCCTGTGCCATTAAACCCCTACAACTCATCCAGAACGCTGCAGCCCGTCTTGTGTTCAACCTTCCCATGTTCTCTCACGTCACCCCGCTCCTCCGCACACTCCACTGGCTTCCAGTTGAAGCTTGAATCTGCTACAAGACCATGGTGCTTGCCTACTGAGCTGTGATGGGAATGGCACCTCCTTAACATCAGGCTATGATCAGTCCCTACACCCAAACGAGGGCATTGCGTCCTTCCACCTCTGGCCTGCTGGTCCCCCTACCTCTGCGGAAGCACAGTTCCCGCTCAGCCCAGTCAAAACTGTTCGCTGCTCTGGCACACCAATGGTGGAACAAGCTCCCTCACAACACCAGGACAGCGGTGTCACTGACCACCTTCCGGAGACACTTGAAACCCTACCTCTTTAAGGAATACCTGGGATAGTATAAAAGTAATCCAGCTACCAGTTTTACACAAAAATACAAAAATAAATATATAAAAAACAAATGAAAATTATAAATATACTCGAAAATGTATAAATTAAAAATTTAGAAAAATATTTTTAAATAAATTGTAAAGTAGTTGTCACACTGGCTATCATAGGGTGAATGCACCAATTTGTAAGTCGCTCTGGATAAGAGCGTCTGCTAAATGACGTAAATGTAAATGTAATGTGTAGCCAACAGTGAAAACATCTAAAAATGTCATGCATCTCATACCATCACACTTGGTTTGCATTAGAAATTCTGATTTGCATGTTCTTTCTATGTGTTAGCATAAGGTCTGAGGCCAGAAATGTCTCAATGTAAACAAATGTGAAACGGAAAACGATATGCCATAATAACAAGTAAAATGTGGGAAACAGGATTTAAAATTGATGAATTGAAAGATTTATCCATTAAATTGTACATTTACCTTTGTGATAAAAAAAAATGCACCAAGAGAAAGACATTATGAGTAGTATAATAAATCCAAAGATTAACCAGGTAGATTATACAAAAAGTTACAATAAATTATGAAAATCAACATTTGGAGTAGAACATAAAATTCACTCTGTTACTATTTATTTTAATTAGAGTAATACAATTTGAGCTAAAATGTCAGATATTATCAATTAGTAATAATCAGACCTGAATTCATTTGTGTATTGATAACAACCTGTTGTTCAATTCCCATCATTAGAAACATTTTATTAGAAGATAAAAAATAACAAAATCATAAAAAATAACAGGACCAAGTAAACAATTAAGGACATAATTAATACAGGAAAGGATAGAAATTGTATATTTAGTTCAGGTTTATCAAAATGAGCACTATATCTGAAAGAGAGCAAATACGTTGTATTTGAAAGGCCTACAATGCACACATTTCCATTCCATGTCCAGGAGTTATAATATAATATGCCATTTAGCAGACGCTTTTATCCAAAGCGACTTACAGTCATGTGTGCATACATTTTTTAAGTATGGGTGGTCCCGGGGATCAGAACCCACTACCCTGGCGTTACAAGAGCCATGCTCTACCAATTGAGCTACAGAGGACCATATTCGATAGTTGAATTCAAATCCTTCCAGAAACTCTGAAATAATAATATTTTGTTCATATAATTGTTGATAACCAAAACGGCACCAGAACTTGTTCTTGTTCTTGTACTTTTCTCTCTTTTACACATATTGGCACTTACAACATTTTCATATAGAAATTTATATTTTTTTCATGCAGAATTTCACGAATTTAGTCATTTTTGTAATGTACATTTACTTTTTTAAAATGTGTTTTATAAAAATGGCTGTTCAAACATGTGTACCATTCTTAGATGTTACACATCGTTTTGGGCAAACATTTTAATACATTGTTGTTGTTTTTATTGTCAGATTCTGCGATTCAGATTACTGAAATACCTAGCCTTTGTCCTTAAACTCTTAGTCTGGTAGGCTATCCCTTATTGTGAATTTAAGTTTCATAAACATAACATCCGTTAATTTGTTTTTTAAATCTACTTTTAGATTCTTCTTCATCCAAAACTTGATGCTTGATAGCTACCCAAACACTGTTGGATAATCAAACAACTTTTGATCTTAATCGAATCTTTCCTACAACAGGACTAGCTTTTTTGAAAAACATGTAGACTATTCGATTGTGAATTGTATGGTTTACTATTCACACTATGTATTTCACTGCATTGATTAGTGCATCCTAGAGATTCAATCCCAAGCAACCACCAGATGACACAAGAGAGCAACACCTTTCATGTAAATTCCACATTCTGAAATTAAATAGATACCCAGGCCTACCTAATGCTGTCAAGGTCTAAAAAAGAAACTACACATCGAAAGAAACAAACACAGTCAAGACACACAACTGAACAATATTGAAGTATCTAATATTGACAAAGGCTTTTTTTGGGGGGAGAAAAATAATAGAAAATATATTGCTGCCTATTTCCAATCGGCTACACACTAACGACTGTACTAGGCTGTCTATCAATGTAATTAAATTAACACTAGATGGTGCTACGCTGTTACCTATATCAACATGACTGCACTGAGTTCCTAGAGCAACACTCACTGTTCCATGTTGGCGCTATTTGTACAGGCATCCAATCAGCCACGAGAGTAGCAGCAGGTGAGGCTGCGCCAACACCGGAGAGGCAGAGGCATTATGGCTGGACACATCGCAGCTGGTAGCTGCAAACAGCTTAGACAATATACATTAGACTAGTATCGATACAAACTACCCTCTCCATCTTTCCTCAGGAACTGATAGCCTATCCATCAGTAGCTATATTCTCGGCAATGGTGAACAATAGGTAAGCTAAACCGCTGCAAATGTGTTCCCCCACTTCTTTCTAAGGCCTAATGTTCTGCAACTAATTAACCATAAACGTTATGCAAGTATGCCTTGGACCAGGCAACGCAGAGACTGGAGAGGGGGTCATATGAGCCAAAGCTAGATTCTGTTACAATAATGAAAAATATTAGATTTATTTCATATTCTTCCGGTACTTATAGGCTTTATAATCCATGCCGATTAGCTAGCATCAAACAGTTTGTTACCATGTGGACATTCTTACCTAAATTCTATTTAAATTCATTAGGCTATACTTTCTAAAAGGCTATATCCCGAAGATGGAGGGAGAGGCAATAGGCAAAACAGCTGCGAAACCAAAGACAGTGCAGGATGAAGATAGGCTAAAATTGCTTCTCAATAGAAATCCCTGATCACACTTGTAGGCGATGTCATGGCGACCTTAGCTCGCTAAGCTCATGCGCAGAAAGACGTTTAACGGTCGTCTCGCGCCGACATGCGCATGTGCAGACCGTCAATCGACGGCACTGCTTCGATATAAGGTTGTTTTTTACGAAAAAATGAAAACCTGTCGAGTTTGTCACTTTCACGAGGTTGGAATAATGACATATTCATTTACTTAAGACATTGGTTCGAATCTAGGTTGTACCTTTAGATTTCGAGAAAATTAACAAATAAGGAATAATTTTGTACATCTTTCATTGACTTCGCAAACCCCAAACCCAGGCCTTGTCTGTTTCGCAAGCGTTCCCGGAAGTCTCGCGATGTTGTGCCTCTGGGTTTAGAAACTCTATGGCGAAACTCAGTCTCCAGTCGCTGAGTTGAGATATTAACCCTGCCAGACCGCTACATTGCTTGATTGAGGCCTTCGACACCGGGCACTAGATGGCGTTCATCCTTATTGAATTGTACAATATATATTTTTAATAATGCATGGTCAATTTCCCTAGGTTACCCTTGGGGGGAGTAATTTATTATATGCTATAGTTGATATGAATGGGGAAACGGTGGAATCTGTATATTTCTACAGTTCATACATTTACTTTCAGTTATCTTGGGCATTCAACAACTGGTTGATGAAAGTGCACCCTCTTCAATGACATCCCAAGTGCAGGAGGCTAATGTGTAGTCTAGATGCAAGACATTCTCGATGCATTCTGGGCCTATTTAATAAACATCCCTGCTCTTCTTCACAGATATTCAGGGGAGTGACCGAGGGGGACAACCTCAAATAAATGCGTCACGGTCCACCATGCCTCAGATTATTCTGAAATAAGAAACTGTTAAAATCATTATGAATGCGACACGTTTTTATATGGGGAGTGTAACTCAATCCAGTCCAATCCAATAAAAGCTGCTTTGTGTGAGTGTGTTTGAGAGTAGTGTGTGCGTGTGTGTGTGTGTGTGTGTGTGTGTGTGTGTGTGTGTGTGTGTGTGTGTGTGTGTGTGTGTGTGTGTGTGTGTGTGTGTGTGTGTGTGTGTGTGTGTGTGTGTGTGTGTGTGTGTTTGGTTTTCAGCTGTGTGACAGGAGTTTTTTTTTCAAGGCCACCATTGTTTTTAGTTCCACTAATGAGAATCCGATAGTATGCTACACTGAACAAAGAATTATAAAATGCAACATGCAACAATTTCAAAGGTTTTACTGAATTACAGTTCATATAAGGAAAACATTTAATTGAAATAAATTCATTAGGCCTAATCTATGGATTTCACATGACTGGGAATATAGATATGCATCTGTTGGTCACAGATACCTTTAAAAAAAAAGGGTAGGGGCCGTGGATCAGAAAACCAGTCAGTATCTGGTGTGACCACCATTTGCCTCATGCAGCGCAACACATCTCCCTTCATAGAGTTGATCAGGCTGTTGATTGTGGCCTGTTGAATGTTGTCCCACTCCTCTTCAATGGCTGTGTGAAGTTGCTGGATATTGGTGGGAACTGGAACACGCTGTCAGTCAGGTCAAGACCCTGGTGAGGGGATGACTGAGCATGCAGATGAGGATGGTTTCTGACAGTTTGTGCAGAAATTATTTGGTTTGTGCAAACCCACCAGTTTCATCAGCTGTCCGGGTGGCTGGTCTCAGACGATCCCGCTGATGAAGAAGCCGGATGTGGAGGTCCTGGGCTGGTGGTCTGCACGTGGTCTGCAGGTTGTGAGGCCAGTTGGACGTACTGCCAAATTCTCAAACGACATTAGTGGTAGAGAAATGGTAGAGAAATTAACATTAACTTCTCTGGAAACAGCTCTGTGGACATTCCTCAGTCAGCATGCCAATTGCACACTCCCTCAAAACTTGAGCTATCAGAGGCATTGTGTTGTGTGACAAAACTGCACATTATAGAGTGGCCTTTTATTGGCCTCAGTACAAGGTGCACCTGTGTAATGATCATGCTGTTTAATCAGCTTCTTGATATGCCACACCTGTCAGGTGGAGGAACTATCTTGACAAAAGAGAAATGCTCACTAACAGGGATGTAAATTATTATTATTATTATTATGTAAAGAAATTTGTGCCAAAAAAATTTGATAAATAAGCTTTTTGTGCCTATGGAAAATTTCTGGGATCTTTTATTTCAGCTCATGAGGACATGGGACCAACACTTTACATGTTGCGTTTATATTTTTGTTCAGTATGTTTGAGACTTAGTTATTCTACCATATGGTTTAAATAGATTAATTGTCCAATATTTAATTTCCCTTTCATTTGTTTCAACATAACGTTTTTAATATCCATAATCTGATTTATTGGGCACAGTGTATTTCAAAACTTGACGGACTAAAGATTTAAACCTAAGATATAACCTCATTGAGCTCAGCAGTTTAGCCAAGCGGTAGCCTCAGAGAACACCAATAGTTTAACATGCACCAAAATAAAAGGTCCACAATCTTCATTTGATTCCACATTGCGAATTTCTCTACCTTTATTTAAAATCGAATCATTCGTTCCCCGTTTCACTATCTCGACCTGCTAATGCATTGGAAGAGATCAACATGAGCCAGAGGAACCCTCGGCGTCCTCTGTTAACCCCCTAACGTTAATCCTTGCCTCTCTTCCATCAATGCCCGGGCCCCTCCCAGCCCTCACTTTGAATGGAAAAAATTTCCTGATTATCACCATACATTATAAGGACCCCAATATCACTCGGAAAGGATCTCAGATTATCGGAAAGGGTTACAAGATTAGGCAATACAATCGACATTTGGCAAAACTATATGGATGTAGAGCCCATTTTAGCATGGTTTTTCTCACAAAACTGTTAAAAAAAGAGACATTCGATCTAAATATAATGTGTACAATCTGATTATGATATATTTATACTTTACATTGTAGTTTAAACAGTTAAATTGTAGTTTTCTACATTACTTAGAGTTGTTAATGTTGGTAGCAGCCTAATGATTTTTTGAGCAATGTGAACCTTGTTGGCACTCAAAAGCTAGACTGCAAAAAAAGTGCTCAATGGTAGAAAATGGAATGAAACCCAATGAACTCGATAAAATTAAATGAGAGAGAGAGAGAGAGAGAGAGAGAGAGAGAGAGAGAGAGAGAGAGAGGCTCTCCGGTGGCCTCGGCATTTCTGGTTGAAAAGCGTTAAGAACTGAGAAGTACCAAGCACATTACCAATTATGCATGGCTACTTTCACCTCATAACTGTGACTATACATGGGCTGATTATGTTTTACCCTCTGTCCTCACCGTTTATATCTTGCACACAACACATAAGGGCTATAGTCTGAGTTTTCTGTTTCCAAATCCTCCTCAATCTTTCCCAATAGGCGCTGACTCAGTTGGATGCGTTTATCCCCAAATGATACCTGAGAAAATAACTGCTTCGGTAACATCTGATACGGCTGCTGCCTGGTATTCTGGCCTAATGTTCCACGCTGCGTTTGTGCTGAGCTCCTATTCCTCTCATATTCTGCATCTTCACAAACACAACTTGAAGGCGGGTTGAAGTGTGAGGTGGGGGGCTGGGGTCCATCAGGGAATTCCTGCAGCAGTGTGGGCGTGTTTACATGGTATTGGGAGTATTTCTCCCCCACTCCCCTTCATGAAGAATTCCCCTAACCTTCGCCCTGGCTAACCTCTGTGTTTTGAACCCTCTGTCATGTTATTTATGACATGGTCTAATTATCGGGGTAATCGTTTTTATTTCGACAATTCTATTATAATATTGTATTAAAACCAGGTGTTATTACGCACGAATAGTCTTTATGCAGCCTGTTAAATGTGTACCATGCAAGGAACACATACGCCTATCTGTGAGATATTTCTGCTTACCTTAACCCTTACCTTAACCATTTTACATTTCAACTTCAATTGGGTAGGGACGTCCTAAGGATCCCGTATCGCACCGACCGAACATAATAGTAGCCAGAAAGCGTGTAAATTGACAGAGTCACGTGAACAGAGCAAGCGAAAACCATAGAAGAATATCCTGAAAATCTATGGGGGGACGTACGGTGGATCATGCACGCTAAAGTATTGTTGCTTGAATTAGAATATTCGGCTGATGCAGAAGAATAAACAATATCAAGACCAGCAGGGCTTAAAATCACCGAAGGTTGGAGCGGAAACTTGGCAGGGAAACATGGCCGAAGGTTATTCTATATTCTATGTATCTCTGCTTAGATTGTCTCTCTGCCGTCCCTCTTTCCTGGGAAAGGAGAAGGGACTGACTGTAGCCTCCGAGATGTTGTTGGGTATCTCTGTCCAATATGTTGTGTTATGTAGCATACCGCCCACGGCGTTTGCTATTTCTATATACTTGAGTTTTTTTGTGCGCTTTTTGCAGAGGTTCATGGGTGACAATGGACACCTGTCCTTTGCGTCAAATACAAAGTTATTTTCCACCCTTGTTGTTAGAAAATTAAAAGTGATGCTGGTGCAGGTGAAGGTTCATAGCTGATATATAAACACTTCAATATCGAAGTTGAAGTAGCCTATGATGGCGATTTATCAGATGCCTGCCCGCTTTGGAAAATAAATACTTTGCATATGAACTGTGGACATGACAGAATACATTTTAGAAGTGGAATAATTTGCCCAAATAAGTTTTACTGAAACGAATGGGAAATGATTTCATTGATGTTTTAACATTGTATTTTCAACTTGCTTTCAGGAGGGGTGGGCAAAGGTGGCGAAAGAGGAGAGGAGCCGGATCGCTTGCAGGGTGGGCAGCAACAGTCCATGCACGGCGCTGGCCACTGCAAGTGGTTCAATGTGCGGATGGGCTTCGGGTTTATATCCATGACTAGTCGTGGGGGAACTCCCGTAGATCCTGCTATGGATGTATTTGTTCACCAAGTAAGTTAAGTTGAACCATCTATGGATACAAATAATCAGCCAATAGATAGTCAAGCTGAAACCTCATGTCTACACGAGCTGGATACAAATTGTCCCACTCCTATACAGGGTGACCACACAGTGCAGGCTATTGGATAGTTTGTATCTCTATCACATATCTCTGAGACACATGCACATTGTTGAGGGGCAGTGGTAACATTGTAACACCTAAGTTGTAGCATCAGGAGTATCATATATTCTGAGTCCTCATGAATGAGCTGTCATTTTAGGATGTCTGTAGGCCTACAGGAAATATTTAACATTTGGAAAATTGTTATAGTAATATAGTTTTGCATTGTAAAAATGGTTGATTGATGAGATGTTAATCGTCATGTTTTATAGACCCAGAAGACAGGAGGAAGGGCCTCTCTATAAGAGGGGGTTTTCTGTAGCCAAAGAAAAGATGGGTGGTGCATGCATGGTGGTGGTCAGGTTAACCATGTGCTTAGAGGCCAACTTCACAACCAGGTTTTGGACATTATTTAACTCCTGTGTGGGCTTTAGACTGTGTATGTTATAGCGCTGGCTTCCTTCACCATCCTGTGCCATGTTGCGAGATTCTATTGACACTTTACAGCCCAATCAGAGCCAGAATTCCATCCAATACACAAAAAAATTGCCACATTTTAGGTGTGCTTGATTTAGCTTGCCCAATCCCCGCCCCGTGCGGATCAGTTGGATCTTGTAATGCCAGGGTTGTGGGTTAGATTCCCACGGGACCAGTACGAAAATGTATGCACTTACTACTGTAAGTTGCTCTGGATAAGAGTGTCTGCTAAATGACTAAAATGTAAATGTAGTAGGATTTGCTTGGGCAGCATAGGCTTGGGGAGTGGTGTGGTGGGGGACATAGTGTATGATGCGATAAGAGACTGGCTGGAGTGGATCCTTGGTTATGACCGCCCATCAGTCCATCTCATCTCACTGTGTGTTTGGCAGGCTCCTCCCCTTCCTTCCAGGGCTAATACCAGTCTTTGTTTCTTCCCTCTTCCTGGTTGGTTTTTTTTCCCTCAAAAGAAAATAAAAAAAATTGCTACCTACTTGTGTTCACATGACTTCCTCCTTACAGTGAGTCATCTGTTGATAGAGGGACTGAAACTAGAGTAGACTGATTTCATGGCACAGCTGATGAAAATGCATATGACGACAGTGCAGCTAACTGCTAACCGAACACTGTTGGAGCAATACAGTTGCAGTATGTTATCTGTCTGGTGTGCTGACCACTGCTTCGTTTGATGTTGAATCACTGTCTCCATGGGCTTGAGACTCTGCAATTACAATTAATTTTAACTGGGTACATGAGACTGATTTCTGGGAATGTTTCACAAATTTACGTGGATTTATATACTGTAGGTTCCCTTGCATGGCTTGAATGTGACTAACAAATGAGGGCAACATGATGCCTCTGTAGAGAGGACTGTGGAGAGACCACATATGGATTTGTAGAATGTCCTGAAGTACGCTTACAAGTGGGGGAATTGCTCTCTTAAACTGGGAATATGTTGAATCTGTTGACGATGAAACATTTGAAGCTCAACAAATGCCTGTGGTAGATTCAGGAGTTAAACTAGCTGAGGCCTGACCCAGCCTGAACTCTAGGGTTTTGTCATTTTTTCTACATGTCTGTCCTCTCCAACCCTCTCATTCATATCACGTTTCTCTCAATCAAGCCGTCCAGTGGCAAAAGCTTCTCCACTATTGGAAGAGCTAGTAAATAGACACTGTGCTGAAAAAATTAAATTAAAAGTACTGTATATACCCCGCACCCCTTCCTCTTTCTCATGTCCCTCCTTTCTCCTTGATCTCTTTTTCTGCTTTCCCTTCTCTTCTATGCCCTTTTTAATTCCCACATTTAGGCCGATTTACACCTCCCCAATCGAAAACAGGCTAAATGGCTGCTGTGCTGGGTTGGTCTGTGGTAGCCCAGAGTTTAGGTGGCTCCAGCATGGTAACAGAGAGCTGGGCTGAGGGCTGATGGCTCAGATATGTCAGGAGGAGGACAAGGTGTCTGGAGCAGAGAATCCCATTCCCTTTGGGAGCCTGAACCTATATGCTTTGACTTCTGTTGAAACTCAAATCAGTGACTGCGAGTGACTAGTAGAAATATGGGCTAGATGAGTTTTGTTGGCCTCTGTAAAGATGAACTAGGGTTAAGTTTAGTTGCATGTTGTTTCATCAGGATTCATGAGTTATTCCGCAATAATTTACGTTACTGTAAACATAACTTTCACAGAAGTCAAATAATGTTTGTTTTAATCAGTGGTATCCCCTTTGTGTATTAGAAAAAGTTATTATGTATTGTGAACTGGGGATAAATTGGCTTAATTATTGCTGTTGTTGAGGTAACAGTAGCTGTAAATGCATGAATTAATTTTGTAAACATTTATTTTGGGCAAGATCAATGAAAATGTAATTAGATGTAAAATAGTAAAAGTTAATAGTAAAAGTTGTTTCAAAAAAATATCCTAATTGAGAGATTATTAGGATATTATTTGAATATATTCAAAACCTAAATTATCTGTGTAATAGTATTACCATTTATATACTGTTTATATACTATATATGCCTACTATTTACATTTTTATAATAAAATAATTGTGAAATAGTATTTGCTATTTGGAAATTGTGTTTTTCTTTGATGGATGAAATTTATTTAAAAAAACTCATGAACCTCAAACAAGCAATGATTATTATTTGACACATGAATAGATCGTACATACAATTATGTTTCTAACAAATAAGGAAAGGGAACCAACTGTTTTAAAGTTTCACAAACAGTAAGATATGATTTAGTTTTTTATACATATTTTATACCTGTAAAAAGTATGATTTTGTATTTTATAATGGGATAAGAGTGATGATAATAGTAGGAATTATAATATATTTGTTATTGCAAGTTTATATTCAACAAATGCATTTTTTACACCAAAATCCTTTGTTTCACTTGCCATTAAATAATTGTAGAAACATTTTGTGATCTATATTAACTGAATGCCTAAGATTCCAATGACTGAGTTCACAGATCACCATGTAAGACTAAAACTGACCTTTTCTTACTGGCACTGACTTTGCTGATAGCTGCTTTATTGAGGAAAGTTTTACATTTTAGTCATTTAACAGACGCTCTTATCCAGAGCGACTTACAGTTAGTGAGTGCTTACATTTTTTTTTTTCATACTGGCCCCCCCGTGGGAATCGAACCCACAACCCTGGCGTTGCAAGCGCCATGCTCTACCAACTGAGCTACACGGGGCTACATTTTACTTACTACGAATGTGAGATGTGGTTTTCGTACCTAGCTACGTTAAGATGAATGCATTAAGTGTAAGTTGCTCTGGATAAGAGCGTCTGCTAAAATACTAAAATGTAAATGTTACACCAACATTACCTAGTTTTCTACTTCTTATTAACAATATCCTGCTCAAAGGACAGCTATTCCCTGTCCTGTGGCTCTGTGGGTCTGTGTAAAGATAAAAAAATTCCCTCAAAGAAGTGAAGAGATTGTGGGTCTATTCTGGAAAGTGTGGTGTTCTGCTGTAGTGTGCTAAGGTCAATCTGAATCATTTGGTATAGTAAGTGAATCAATGTGCTCAGTCCACAGCGACAGACCCAGGGAATGGCAGGGAGCAAGTGACTGTAGGGATCAGCCATTAGGACGGCTATGTCAGTCTTTACCATACAAGTAATCTTCAAGCACATATTTGGATACATGGTAGCAAGTTATCAAATGTGATGTAGATGGATGAATATGAGATTGATTGAGACCTAGGTGGAGAGGTGGGTTGATTTAGTTTTGCTGCATGTGACTAGACCATGAGATCCCTGTATAACCTGTGTCCTCTTCTCCCTATCCGGCCCCTGTCCTATCCTCCTTCTATCCCAGAGCAAACTGCACATGGAGGGCTTCCGCAGCCTGCGGGAGGGAGAGCCACTAGAGTTCACCTTCCAGAGGTCCCCCAGGGGCCTGGAGTCTGTACGGGTCACGGGCCCCGAGGGAGGCCCCTGCTCGGGCAGTGAGTGGAGGCAGAAACCCAAGCCCCCGGCCCAACCGCAGAAATGGAAGTCAAAGGGAGGCCGGTGAGTGGACCATAGAAATATAATTACTAGAACAGACTTTCCTTTCAATTCAATGTTCTGTTATGGGTGAAAATGGAGTGATTAAGACCTGCTACAGCAGGAAGGGAATTGAGACTGAGACTGGCAACAGAACAGACAATGATGTTGATGGGAATGGGGTAGTACAGTGATCATTAGTGGTGTATTTGGTGTGTGTGTGTGTGTCTGTGGGTTTGTGTGTGCATGTCACTTGCATGTGTGTGTGCATTGATGTAATCTATTTTGCAGGAGCTGCATGTTTGTATTTACCTGTGTATGATTCAGAGGTTCTGTGTGGATTATACCTGCTGCATTATTTACACTATGTAATAGGTAAACATTTGTACGGGTTCTGTTGCATGGTGTTCCTCTAGAGGTCAAATGTACTGTATGATGAGTTTAGTATTAGTAATGAATGTGATTGTGCTGGACCTTTCCTGTGTGGGGGCTGCATTTCCACCCAAACTGTTATTCTATAGGGCTCCAGTTCTGCCATGGTTTTACGGCAATATTGTATGACGTCGGTCTAGTCAGTCGTAAGTGCTACTATTTCTGTGATGGTTGGTTTTGAGGCTCTACTGCTGGCTGCTATTTGCTTTGAATACAGATTTGTCCTTCACTCCACTGACATGGATTGGTGATAGGAACGGCTGTTTTAACAGCTGTTTCCCAACCAGATGCAATGTTGTAATGTATAGCAAATATCACTTTAGACTGAAGAGGAATTCTCAGAAACAGGCATTCTAGTTTATACAGGATTGCTTTTTACTGATCATGTTAGGTGATGTTATATTGCATCATGTTGTGTTATGGTGGATGCTAATTGTATGTACTGAGTTAGGCCTATGCTACATCAATTATGAAATTTATATAACAATGTATACTCGTAATAAAGAGTATACAACCTCTTTTTTTGTGTAGACATTTCATCCTAATTTCCCTCCCCATTGTTATAATGTCAGAGGATCTTTCTTCAAAGGCAGGAATAGAAATATGTTGAGGTCAGTGTGTGTTGACCTCACCCCTGACCTTTCTGGGTCAGTAAAAAAGCTGCTGGTTAGATCCAAGTAGGCAGGTTAAAAACATTTATAAACACTACATTCCCTTTAGTAACATCTACCACCATTTATATTTTTTATTTAATGGATTGATGTATTACAGTGTTACACAGTTAAACTCTTGGCTCCCTGATCTTATAAACATTGACAATATTTGAACATTTTGGAATGTACAAATAAATTGTGCCAACACGTTTCTCTTCACTTGAGTTATTGGTTGACTTGAAAGTCAAACCTCAGCTGATTTGTTGTTCTGTGCAAGTATTAGAAATTATGCAAACATAAAAGTTGTGGGAACTATGTAACCATGTATCTAAACAGTGCCTGCCTATGTGATTGATATGTTATAAAAACATAGATTCTGCAACACTTGAGAAACCTTGACTACTAGCATGGCAGTTTGTCTTGTGAAAACTGGTTATTCGCTCTACCAGCTAGAATGGGAGTCTATGTGGTGGGTTGGGGGAGTGGAGGAGGGGGGTTTGGTAGGTAGCCTCCCAAGTAAGCGAACTAGCGTGGATGAAACCTAAATTCCAATGCCCTTCCCCCTCTCCTTCCCTCCCCTCTCCTCTCCTGTCCCCCCTCGCATGTTCTAATTGAAGATGCCACCGAGAGGGACCCCCAGCAAACCTCCAGCTCAGTCATGAGAAACACTTTGTTTCCACCTGAAAGAGTTAAAACTGCAATATGTAACTTTTTGTGTGACCGACCTGAAATGTAGCCTTATAACATCTGACTGCAAGTTAATAATGTCATAATGATCCTATCTAATTATGATGTGATATCTAATGATCAGGTCTATTGCTAATTAATTGGTATGATTTACTCTTATATTAACCAGTTAATTGAATAGCTTCCTTTTTGAGCCAGTAAAACAGACCATGTGACAGGCCTTTGTTCCCTGTGTGGAGTCCTGCTTTGTTTTGTCCTGTCATCAATGTTTCGCATTGTCATTGTTTCCGCCCGTGAGCAGCTTCTTGGTTATTTATTGCAGGTCTTAGGCCTGAGTTGTTGACATACTGTATTTCTATAGACATTTGGCAGTAAGCTATACATATCAGCACGTGGGCAACTTTGTTATTAAAGTGCATTTTATCAGGGAAAATAATAAGCTATTTTTCTATTTGTTTGATTTGTCTTCTCTTGATGAGAACACATATGAGAAGTATTGTATTTGCATTTGTCGCTTTAGCTGTTTTCTGTTAAAGGTTCAGTATTGGTGTATTCTATGGTGTATTTTATGTGTATTCTATGGTGTATTCTATGTGAGATGCTGCCATCTAAAGGATACATTTGGACCAACAGATTTTGGGAAAATATCATTCAACCAATCTAGTAAGCATGTTATAACTGGATTTGTACCATAATGCATTACATTCTAGAGAAAATGTAATGATATCCCATATAAGAAGTTCTAGGTATTATTATTTTATTTCAGAATAAATACACACTTTAAGCCCTGAAGTTGAAAGAAACTGCTTGTTTGTGAATTGGAATGTGACAAGAATCTCCTCTCTCTGTGTCTCAGATGCTATAACTGTGGAGGACTAGACCACCATGCCAAAGAGTGTGGCCTGCCGCCCCAGCCAAAGAAGTGCCACTACTGCCAAAGCGCGATGCACATGGTGGCCCACTGTCCTCACCGCCCCCCCGGCCCCTTATCTCCCGGCCAGGCCGCAGCCACTCAGGGAAGGCACACTACTGTGGACCAGTACCCCACTACCTCCTCCACCACCTCCTACAGCCCCAGTCTCAGGCATGGAAACAGGCACTCCCAGCCCTCTCAGGACAGTTCCTCCCCCCTCAGCAAGTCCTCCAGCAAGTCCTCCAGCTCTCCGGAAGACCTGGCACAGTACCTGGGGAGATCTGGAGGGCACCACAGGTGGAAACAATCCTGATCCACAGCCATCATGGACGGATGCCACCTCTTAGTATTACCTCTGGTCCAATAAAACCACCTTCCTTCAGTCTGATCAGTCTCCTCCTCACACAGACACATCCTTAGCTATCTCCTGAGCAACCTCAAGCAGATCCACATTTCTAACCAAATGGACAGTCAAGTATCTATTTTACTTCCCCAATCCCTCCCCGACTCTCCCTCTACCAAACTGTGTAAATCTTAGCTACCTCCTGGGCCAACTCAATCCATCTCACATAGATAGACCTATAATCTTAGCTACCTCCTGGGCCAACTCAATCCATCTCCACATAGATAGACCTATAATCTTAGCTACCTCCTGGGCCAACTCAATCCATCTCCCCTACCAAGCTGTACCATGATAGCACCATTGGATCCAAGGGTAAAGCTTCAGCCTCATCTACCTCAGACTGGTAGCACAAGGATGGTCAGTCACTCTTGTGTTTCCATCGCTGAGTCAGATCAAAGTCATGGACATCCGCTCTATTATCTGTTGCAATAAGAAGACAACTGGGAATGAGACTGACACACAAACAACCAAAGCAATCTTTTTCTTTCTTTTTTGATCATTTTCCTCATCTGAACTCTATTGTCCCAAAGCTCAGTCTACTCAAATTCACCATTCACCTGGATTCACCATTCACGTGATCCAACAGGAAGTATTTCTCAGATCTTTCTCTATTTTGGAGAACTACACAGGGCGGTAATGAGCCTTTGTTTTCTCTGTGCATTTTTCATCGGTCGCCAAAGACACCCAAACATACCTATTAGGCTCGGTTTGCCGGACACAGATTAAGTCTAGTCTTAGACTAAAACGCCCTTTCAATGGAGAATCGTGATAAGTCATTGAACGTGCTTTTTAGTCCAGGACTAGACTAGATCTGTGTCTGGGAAACTGTTTCTGACTAAACCAATGCTAATATGATAATTTGTCTGTTCAGGGCAATGAAGAAGTAGCATAAAGTGCCTCCTCATATGGCCTCATTCATCCTCATCAATAAGAATACTGAATGTAAATATTAAGATGTATGTTGAATGCATTTATAAGGACACATGGTTTATGTTTTTTTAACTTTACTCACACAACATCAAGACCATACAGTACTCACTCTCCCACAGGGTACGGCTACACTGACTGACTGTGAAAGGTGTCAGCGGAGCAGTCACTTCTTAATGTGTGTTGACAAATCAAACTTAATCTAATCAAATGACCTTAGTAGGAAGTGTAAGATGACAAATAATCAATGAGGTGAAATGTTTGCCTTCAATCCTTTGATTACTGTGTGACTGAAGGGCATAATACTGCATGAAACAAAGCACTGGGGCCTCCCAAGTGGCTCAGCGGTCTAACCAACGCTTTGAACAAACCGACTGTGTTATTGCGTTTTGGTACACCAGAAGTACATTCATTTCCAATGGAACGCTGCGTTTGCCTTGCAGCATTGCGTTGCAGAGGCAGTTGCAGTGCGTTCTGTGTGGTGCATACGTTGGATTTATCGAACATATGCGTAAACGGGTTGACAGAAATGGTAGCAGAAGGTGAATGTTGAACTTTTGTTGCACACATATCTAGATGATGCTGCATACTATTTTGCACAATGACGCAGTAGGTGTGTTCAAAGCGTAAGGCACTGCATCGCAGGGTTCGATCCCGGGCTGTATCACAACCGGCCTTGATCGGGAGTCCCATAGGGCGGCGCACAATTGGCCCAGTGTCGTCCAGGTTAGGGGAGGGTTTGGCCGGGGGGGCTTTACTTGGCTCATCGCGCTCTAGTGAATCCTTGTGGCGGGCCGGGTGCCTGCAGGCTGACCTCAGTCGTCAGTTCAGTGGTGTTTCCTCCGACACATTGGTGCGGCTGGCTTCTGGGTTAAGATGGCAGGTGTTAAGAAGCGCGGTTTGGCGGGTCATGTTTCGGAGGACGCATGACTCAACCATCGCCACCCATTGGGGAGTTCAGCGATGAGACAAGATCGAAATTGGGGAGAAAAGGGGGGTAAAATACAAAATATAAACAAAGCACTGATATTTTGTATAATGCAGTTATGAATTGAACATCTAGGCTCTACTATGTTTACTGACAGTTAATACGTGTTATAATCATAGATTGTATATATAATCAAACATTAGCACAAACCAAACTAGATTCCTGGAGGCCTCGAATTTTATATTTTCTCTCAGGAGAAAGAATGTTCTCAGGGAACTTACCAAAAAGTTTACTTTTCATTTTGAGGGGAATCATCATCATAGAACTCAATTTGTTTTTGTTTTAAGCAAACCATGTGATATCGAGTTAGTGTTCAACTCTATAGACTTATGTACTGATATTAGTAACTACCTCTGAGTTCTAGGTATACATACTGTTATTATTTCCATGTTACATTGTAAAAGCACCTGGCCACACCTGTCTGAACCTGTGCATTATTGTAAGTGCATACCACCATCTAGTGATCAGTTCTGGTAATTTATATTCTGTTTACCTTATGGTTTCTGTTGGTCTTAGCATTCCTTGGTCACATCACTTAGACAAAGGACAATACTGTGAAGTAATACCTCAAACATTACAATCCTACACACAGGCCTATTACATTGAGTGTACAAAACATTAAGAACACCTTCCTAATATTGAGTTGCAATATGGTTTCTGTCAAACTCATCTCACAAACAATTTATGATTTTGTCTTTTTTTGTTTACATGAAAACTTAAACACCTCAGTGATGTGTGTGTTTTATCCTCTCTGTTATGTGCGGTCCTCCGAGATTGATGTAGCTACTGATATTGTTTTAACCTTGTATGGATCATATCATCTAATCGTGTGTATTAATGATCAATTCATAACAGATAAGCAACAGAGAATCGCTAACTCATGGTTATGTAACAGGGTAGTCATTCCCATTAATTCAGTCAATTCAGGTTGGAAACTAAAATTCAATTCCATTTTTCATCATTGAAAGCAATGAGGAAAAATGGAATAGAATTTTCAGTTGACATCCTGAATTGACTGAATTGGAAATGGAATTGACCCTTAACTATTCTGCAACATTTCTGTAATAGTTGAGACAGCCCTGTGGATTCAGACTGAACCAAAGCACTTATTGTGGAGATATATACTCCAAAGACAACCCAGAAAGCACTGTTGAGGTGCCCACTATTGTGATGTGAAGGACTTTGTCACGTTTTTTGTTAAAAAATAAAAGCTTGTGTATGTATGTATTTTCAGTGCTGTGGTTGTATTGTACAATCAAGTGTTCCTCCAAAGCAGAAGATTGTCTTAACGTCTCAAAAGAGCACTGATATCTGTTGTATTGTTTTCCTGTTTGTCATTCATTCATTGTATTACATTTTTTTGTTACATCAATCATGGTTTGTCTGGAGATATTCAAAAGGTTTATTTGACTGAAATAAGCAAAAAAGCCTGTTGCTAACCTCTTCTTTTGGTCTGGTTGATCTTTCAGACACATGTGATGGTTTAAACCACGTGTCAAACTCATTCCACGGAGGGACGAGTTTCTGTTTGGTCCGTACTTGGATTGATGAATTGAAGGTCAATAATTAGTGACAACTCCCCTCATTTGGTTGTCGAGGCAATTGGAAAAGGAAAACCAAAAACACGCAGACACTAGGCCCTCCATGGAATGAGTTTGAACATTGACCTCAAGTTTAAACAGTGACAGTAAATTCAGACTGAGAAAAGAAACCGGGTAGTACTCATGATAGATCCTAGAACTGGGAGAGGACAAGCTTTCCCATCAATTCTAAGCTGATTTCTTTTTTCAAATGTTCCTCTGAGTAATTAATATAAGCTTACTATCATGGCATAAAAAAGTGATAGCAAGCTTGTGCCACGTGAAAAAAAACAGCGCAACAGCCTCAAATAGTTAGCATTGACCCAGGAGGTTTAACTATTAATTCCATTCATCCAAACAACAGTGCAGAAGCTCAATGCACTAAATAAGAGAATTCATCACACAATATGTCACACCAACCAGGTAAAGGTTTAAATAAACCTTCCTTAGAGTTTAATGCTTACACTAAAATGTTTTGGTTGTGACACATGAGAATACTTCTTGAAAACACTGATGTGAAGCACTAATGAATGAACATCAAAGGCATTTGTACAACTCCAATCAAACAGGATTTAAAAAAGTACAACAATTCACAAACTCACAAACACTACAAGACAAGTGAGATGCCAAATGTACAGTTCTGTTTTCCAGATACATTTTAAATACAGTTGGGAGAACAGTATTTCGATACACTGCCGATTTTACAGGTTTTCCTACTTACAAAGCATGTAGAGTCTGTCATTTTTATCATAGGTACGCTTCAACTGTGAGAGACGGAATCTAAAAAAAATCCAGAAAATACATTGTATGATTTTTAAGTAATTAATTGCAATTTATTGCATGACACCGTATTTGATCACCTACCAGCCAGTAAATTCGGCTCCTCACAAGACCTGTTAGGTTTTTTAAGAAGCCCTCACTGTTCCTCATTACCTGTATGCTACCTGTTTGAACTCATTACCTGTATAAAAGACACCTGTCCACAAGCTCAGTGAGCAGACTCCAACCTCTCCGTGCCCAGAACCAAGAGCTGTGTAAAGGACATCAGGGATATACAAAATTGTAGGCCTGCTGTGGGCTGCACAGGACAATAAGCAAGCAGCTTGGTGAGAAGTTCAAGATGGTCAATCACCCTCGGTCTTGGGCTCCCGCCAGATCTCACCTCGTAGGGCATCAATGATCATGAGAAGGTGAGGATCAGCCCAGAACCACCACGGCAGGACCTGGTCAATGACCTGAAGAGAGCTGGGAACAGTCTCAAAGAAAACCATTAATAAAACACTACGCCGTCATGGATTAAAATCCTGCTTACATGAGTCCCCTACTCCAAGCCAGCGCATGTCAGGCCCGTCTGAAGTTTGCCAATGACCATCTGGATGATCAGGAGGAGACGGAGAAGATCATGTGGTCTGATGAAGACAAAAATAGAAACTTTTTGGTCTAAACTCCACCCGCCGTGTTTGGAGGAAGAAGGAGGATGAGTACAACCCCAGAACACCATCCCAGTGAAACATGAGTGGGAAACATGTTCTTCAGGATAGCACTCTTACAGCGGCACCGTATTAAGGGAGGATGGATGGGGCCATGTGTCGCGGATCTTGGCCCACTCACCTCCCTCAGTAAAGCTTGAAGATGGAGTCGTGGCCAGGTCAGCCTGGCGCAATGCTACCCGAAACACACAACCAGGGCAGCAGGAGTGGCTCCGTAAGAAGCATCTCAAGGTCCTGGGGTTACTTCTTGAATCTCCAGACCTGAACCCAGCGAAAATCTTTGGAGGGAGCTGAAAGTCCAGTATTGACCAGCGACAACCCAAACCCTGAGATCTAAGAAGGTCTATGGAGCTATGGAAGTGTGAGCCAAAATCCCTGCTGCAGTGTGTACAAACCTGAGTGCAGACCTACCCAGAAAGCATGTAGTCTCTGTAATTGCAAACAAAGGTTTCTGTATCAGGTTACAGATAGGTGGGTGGTCAGCACTGTTGTTGTAGGTTAATGTCACATCTCGTTACACCTCCTCTATGGCTGTTGAGTGGGTGTGGCGTTTCTTAACAGGAGAGTCTGGCTCAGACTCTATAAAGACGTCGTCTTCCATCGTTTCTTCAATGGGCTTCATCGTTTTGGATGTCTTGGAGGCAGGATATTTTTCTGGAAAGAAGGACACATCGGTTAGCATGGTAATAGAGGTGTGTGTGCGTGTGTTTTCAATGTAACCGTGTGTGTTTCCAAGGTAACCATCTTCATATGGTCACAGACAAACACACTATAAAGGTGACACAAACGAGGTTGTCATAGGTCACAAATTCCACAAGCCTTCATTCTGACTCATATGGCAATCCTTTAAAAACAAAACCGAATCACAACCACACATTTGACAGAATACACACATAGGCTCACACATAGGCCCTAATTTCACATACTGTATGTTTGTGTTGGAGACAGAGGGAAGACAGTGTGAAGTTAAATCAGCATGGTAAGAAAAAAAAAGCATTCTGAATACTTTTCCTGACATATCAGTCAACTTCGCAATTGAAGTCCTACATTTGATATGGAAATTGCAACATGATAATGTAAAAGCTATTGGGGTTAAAGAGTATCTTGTATGTCTAAATACATGTTCCAATAGGAGCTGTACAGCAGCACTACTACTATAGGATGGATGATATGAATGAATGCTGTCTTACTCTTAAACACTGAACTTTTAAGATGTTAAAACGACAAACCAGGTTACCGGGGATCACTCGTTTTAGAACAGGCAACATAGTGCAGAGCTGTAGGGTTAAATATTGAGGGTTGGGTTTGAGGGAATTAACTAGCCTGAGCCCCAGATCTGTTTGAACTGTCCAGCACAAACAGATCTTGGACTCAGGCATTAGGAAGGTGAATTTCAGGATGGGGGGGGAGAAAAGAGATAGTCTTACACCCCCTTCAGGGCAAGGTGTGATCTGAGAGAGTGGGTTGATTCACAGCTAGAGGTGGAGGTGGAGGAGGAGTGGGGGACAGGAGAAACAATGTCAAAGAACAACACTAACTAGAACACAACCCCTAGAAAACAATGTTGTCAGATAGGCGCTAAACCCCTAATAAACCAGGATTTAGTGTCTGTTAACATCACACACCAGAGAGGATATGAGGGGTAAATGACGAAGATGGACTCAACTGAAAATACCCAGAATGCCTCATGATTTCAGTAAATTTAGTGACTGTATAACAGCTACTATTGACCTGGCAAAGATCCACTGTGGATCGAAACTTTGTCACAATTAAAAGGTAGCATTAGGAGAATGATTGTGTCAGTCTTTTTCAGACTCAATAGCTAATCAGGTTGTTAAACACTGACAGATGGGCCAATAGTATCACAGCTTGATGGGAGGTGGTGAGACTTACGATGTGAGGAGCCACTGGAGCCTCCACGGTGGATCTGGTTCAGGATGTCGTCGGTGTCACTGGTGCTGCCCATGCTGTTCCTCATCTGCATCATAGAGAGCTGGGAGCAGAGGCTGGGCTGACGCTCCATCTTCTTTGCTGCCTGTTCATGTAAACATCATTATTGTTATTGTCATCATTGTTATCATCGGTGTCACCACCACCATCATCATCGTCATCAACATCATCATCATCATTTCTTACACAATCATCGTTATTTGAATCTAAGGAGACAATTTGTAACTTAGGAAGGATAATGACCAAATCACAATTACACTGAGTGTACAAAACATTAGGAACACCTGTTCTTTCCATGACAGACTGACCAGGTGAATCCAGGTGAAAGCTATGATCCCTTATTGATGTCACCTGTTAAATCCACTTCAATCAGTGTAGATGAAGGAGATACAGGTTAAAGAAGGATGTTTAAGACCTGAGACAGCTGAGACATGGATTGTGTTTGTGTGCCAGTCAGAGGGTGAATGGACAAGCCAAAAGATTGAAGTGCCTTTGCACCGGTTTGAGTGTGTTAAGAACTGCAACGCTGCTGGGTTTTTCACACTCAACAGTTTCCCGTGTGTATCAAGAATGGTCCACCACCCAAAGGACATCCAGCCAACTTGACACAACTGTCTGAAGCATTGGAGTCAACATGGGCCAGCATCCCTGTGGAACGGTTTCGACACCTTGTAGAGTCCATGCCCCAATGAATTGAGGCTGTTCTGAGGGCAAAAGGGGGTGCAACTTAACATTAGGAAGGTGTTTCTAGACAATATAAACTACAGTGTCTCAGTTTCTGAACAGTGACTAAACCCACCTTGTCACTGAGAGTGGGGTCATTGAGCGAGTACAGCTTGTTGGTGATGTCTTTGCCAATGAGGTACCTGAACACCTCGTTAAGGAAGGAGTCAGACTCCAGGAAGTAGGTGAGTCTCTCTCTGGACCAACACAGGAATTTACAGTTCTCCTCCGCCATGATGGTCACCTGTAAATTAATCAACAAGTCACAGGCTGTCATGGTAACAAACCTGCCCTATCATTACCTAATCATGCCAACGTCACTTGTATTGTTTGGTCGACCCAGTATGGATACTACTATGAACTGGAATATGGGTAAGTGGTAAATTGGGTTATATATCAAAAATAAATAAATAAATGGTACATTCAATAATCTGAGCTGCTTGTTACCTGGAATTTTTCTCCTCTGTTCATCTGGGTTGATCTGAACTCAGGGGAGTCGATGAAGGCGTTCGTGTAGATGTTATGGAGGAAATGACCTCGATATGACACCTTCATTCTGTCGCACACAAACTTATAGTCAACACGGATGACCATGGATGGATCAAATGCACACAGATGCACACAGATACTGCTAAACCTTATTGATCAAACATCATTCAGGGAAAACCAGGGGTGGAATGACATCGTAAATAGGTGACAGGGATGTCTCAGAGTGATACCTACTTTCCTTTAAGGAGGATACTGAGGCGCTCATCCACGGAGGTCTTGTCCTCGGCTGCGTACACCTGTCCCTTCTTCAGGCTCTGGATGGTGCAGAATTGACCCGTCAGTCTCTGGAACAGGGCCTCGCGCACGTGGAGGGGTTCAAACATCCGCTTGTACACTGACTTCAGCTCCCTGTCAATCTTAATCTGACAGAAGACATAGTACGGTTACAGCTCATTGTCTATACGCTGATAAAGTGGCATATAAAGTGTTATGATGGATGATTGACGTGACTTGAGCTAGGCTCCTGATTCAGGGTGGATCGCCACAGGGCGTGTTATCAAGAACCAGGCATTAAGTATATTTTAGGGTCTTTAATAAAATGTCACCACAGCAGCCAACATAAAGTGAAGGCCACCTAATTCTACTCATTCTTGATATTGAATTGATAGCACACAATTCACTCATGTATGTCATTCCCATGGGAGTGAAGAGGACTGCAGTATACATAACTTCCTTTCTCGTTATGAGGACAGTTGGTCCTATTCTGTCAGTTATGTGAAGGCCCTCTACACACTGAAAGTCCCCTGGTGGCAGCAGTGCATTTGAAAGACCTGCATCTCATTTAGGTAGAGAGAGACAGAGTGGCCCCAACACCAGGGGGATGTGACTGGCTGTCTCCCCGCTGAGAGACACAATGGAAAACGAATCTCCAAAAGTCCTCATCAAAATAACTGTTCCAGGTAACTTGTACCTACTCTAAGCTGTATGTGTGTACTGTATATAAATGGACCACAATGAGCATCTAACTGGAATGTGTTGAGTTGGGGCAGAACTCACAGGTCTGCATTTGTAAACCAGGTAGAAGAAGTGCATGAAGTTCACCAGCAGGAAGACCACGTTCCACACCATGACATCCAGGTTACACCGGTACAGCGTAGCCCAGGTGATGAACAGACAGCTTCCTGTCAGGGACAGGAACAGGAAGTAATAAAGCGCACTTGAGTTGTTATTGGTTGAGTTATATCCTCATATTGCCCTATAGCCGTAAATTCTTCAACTAGCTTGAGAAAACTCCAGTAGGCAGCTGTGCTACCACCAACATGGTGGTCATGATATGATATCATTCCACTCTACTCAGGGCCTTTCCCACTGTGCTACCACCAACATAGTGGTCATGATATGGTTGTATTCCATACTTTTCAATTTCATTACCAGCTGTACTACCGCAGCAACTCCCCCTTCTCCACGAAGTGTGCACTCGTTCACTCACTATAGTGCTTCTATCATATTTCTAACAGCAATTCAATGCATATCAATCCTTGAGGGGGAGTGAACGAGTGAATACTTTGTAGAGAAGGGAGAAATACTGTGAAGGTAGAGCTGGTAATGAAACTGAAAAGTGTGTAATGCAATCGTATCATGACCACGAGTTGGACTGTAATCTGGGCCAGCAGAGGGCAGTATGGACCCACCTGTCATCAGCATGAGGCGCAGCAGGATCATGTGCAGGGTCAGGGTGGTGGGGATGACCAGGCCCAGGAGGAGAGACAGGTTCCCCAGGTGGAAGAGCAGGTGGTGGGCCTCCTCCCACTCCTCACAGGAGGTCACGTTGGGCTCCATGGTGGTCATCACCAGACCTCCACCTCCAGCCTCGGGTACAGACCCAGGGACTGCCGACCGCAGGGGGGCCAGGGTGATGTAGAACAGGCTACTGGTCATCTCTGGAGAGGCAGACATCCTGATCCTGCCCAGGGGTCACCTAGAGAGAGGTGAGGAGGGTATTGTGGTTGTTTATGTAGTGCTTATGAATAGGGTATGTACTGGTTATGAATGTATTATTATGTTGGTACCTTTCAAGTTAAGTGTTACAGGATTGGTGATAGAAACAGGGGATTTTTGCAGTTTAAAGTTTAATTCACGCTGCTGCTGTTCTCATAGTGTACATCAGTTTGTCACTATCACAATCTCAATATCCTCAGGTTTCAATTGATTTTCATAACAGATTACAGTATTTCCAAATGTTTTATTTTATGTAGTAATGCATTAGAATCACTTTTGAGATGCTTGTAGGCCTACTGACACTGTCAACATAATATTTGATTCAACAAAAAATGTGCAACTGATTTAATACTGTAAGTAGCCTGAGAATTCATCATACCGATCATAGAGCACAGGAGTGACATTGAAGGGTTTCACTTTAATGTTGCAGCCACACAAACAAATGTGTGGGAAAATACCAAACTTCACTGGGTTTAGAGCAGATCAGCCGACCAGCGCTCAACAATATGTGATTGCCAGTCCCTCAGATACAGATGATGAAATGGAAATGGGAAAAGTGCGAAATGTGTCGGCTACACTTGCTTGCAGAAAATTAACGGGACCTACCGGTAGACGTCTTAAGAAATAGCCTAATATGTTTGAGCGTTCAACTTTACTTTCACCACTCAGTCAGAGTAAGATAACAGAGAATGGGAGATATAACTTACCAATCTGACAACAATCGATCAAACGCGCCGCTGGACAGAATAAGGAGAAGAAACAATGGACAAGTATTGAGGAGCTATAAATTTAGGTCCTCGCGAGCTGGGGGGCTGCACAATGTGAGTCGCGCATTCCAGCGAGCTGACAGGCATTGACTAAAATGGGCAAGCGGCGAGGAGACAGCAGTCAACACTACCCCGCCGCTGCGCACCTGCAAAGTCCGGGCACGCCAACAGGGGGTGGTCAAACTTCCCTTTTTGAAAACTGAAAATATAGCCTTGCAGCCAGCAACTCCTCGAAAATAATATTATGAAGCCAGTCGAGTGAATCGTGTTATGTGTTTCGAGATTTTGGTTAACCTAATTGAACAGTGGTCCTTCACCCTCCAGAGGTGACATGAGCTGCGTGATGAGGTTGACAAGAGCGGATATGAATGAGATCAGCACCAAGGTCAGCGCCAGGATCAGAGCGAGAAGTGATTGACACTCACCTGTAGGCTGCTCTACAGAAATGCACGCTCCCCGAATAAAATGTTGTAGGCCTAATGAAAGTTATTCGACATACAAAACGTATAGGGCTACATTGCATTGTTAATACTTTGTTATGATTAAACACAAATATTGACAAAAACCTCTGTCAGGCAATTGAATATACAGTCTCAATTTAAGACAGGCAGGTAGTAAAGTGCACTATAAAACATAAACAGGAATCAGGGGTAACATTTCACTGGTATTTTGATGCAGAGAAAATCTCCTCTCTCACTCTCTCTCTCACACACATCTCTCTCCTCTCTCACTCTCTCTCTCTCTCTCTCACATCTCTCTCTCTCTCTCTCACACACACACACACGCACACACACACGCCTATTGCATGATCTGGCAAACCAAGAGTGGAGGGTTACTTCATGTGCTACAATGTAGTCTATGTTGATGCGTAAATTACATAGTTTATGCCCTATCCATAGCCTAAGCACTTGAGGATAACAAAAAGACAAAAACAACATACATTAATGAAAAACAAACATTCAAAAGTTCCGTTCCAGTCACGAGTCAGTCTCTTCTGGTGCTGTTATAGTTATAGGGACACGGGCACGGTGGCCATGGTCATATTGCGCCGGGACTCGTAGGAACGAGTGGTCTAATTCAGGCAACGGATGCACGTGACAGTAGGTGGGTAACCTGAGATCATATCGGAACCCGCGGCTGTCGAACGCCTTGTCGTTGAGAGAGTACAGCTTGTCGGCGATGTCATTCCGCACCACGAGAGCAAAGACCTTGGCGATGTAGCGGTGCTTGGCGAAGAGTAGGTACAGTTTCTTACGCCTCCAAGAAACGTACCTACAGCCATTATCTGCACGCAGGGTCACCTGGGGAAAGAAAACACTAATGCTTATACACTGAGTATACCAAACATTAAGAACACCTTCTTAATATTGAGTTGCACCCCCACAGGGATGTTGGCCAATGTTGATTCCAATGCTTCCCACAGTTGTGTCAAGTTGGCTGGATGTCCTTTGGGTGGTGGACCATTTGTGATACACATGGGAAACTGTTGCGTGTGAAAAACCCAGCAGCTTGCAGTTCTTGACACAACCCGCTGCGCCTGGCACCTACTACCATACCCCAGTTCAAAGGCACTTCAATATTTTGTCTTGCCCATTCACCCTCTGAATGGCACACATACACAATCCATGTCTCAATTGTCTCAAGGCTTAAAAATAACCGGTCTCCTCCCCTTCACATACACTGATTGAAGTGGATTTAACAAGTTACATCAATAAGGGATCATACAGTAGCTTTCACCTGGATTCACCTGGTCAGTCTATGTCATGGAAAGAGAAAATATTTCTTAATGTTTTGTATACTCAGTGTATATGCCAGACACATTTGCCAAAATTAGCTTATTGGATCAGTTTACTATTTACCTGGAAAACTCCCTCCTCTGACGGCCGGAGAGAGTCCCATTCAGGTGAATCGAGAAACTGGAAAGGATAGATGTCATGTAAAAACTCTCCATTTACTGTCACACGAATTCTGTAAGAAAAAGTGGGACATTAGGCTATCTTATATGACATAACATCAAATACAGTTGGATCAAATGTACAAGTGAAGTTGAAATGCACCTGCCGGACAGAAGAACGGACAGCTTATCAATAGCAGTCTTGCCCTCCATGGCATAACAGTGGTCTTTCTCTATGGTGTGGATGTCCCCTTCACAACAGGCGACTATCTTGCCGAAGTGGGTGAGCGACACCCCCAGCTTTTTGAACAGGTAGCTGTACAGATCTTGAAACTCCTTTTCGAAAGTAACGTTCCTCAGCCGGTAGGCGACATGCACAACTTGAACCGCACATACCCCAAAAAGAGCGAAATTCCACAAAAAGGTGTCGGTGGTGCACGCGTCCGACCATGACCAAATGGTTGTGCAGAAGAAACCGAGCGTCAGAAAGGTAAACAAGTAGAGGAGCCCATAGAACCCGCTCCCTCCCATGAACCCCAAAACAAGGAAGATACTGGCGAGGTGGAAGATGGCACCCTCGGATCCCCCCTTCCATTCTTCGCATAACGGGTGCACGACAACCGCCGTCAAGTTTTCAGGAGGTGGGAACAATTCTGTCGCCTCCATTGTCACGCGTGGGGAGCACGTCACTTTTCCGAAAACTGAGAGGTGGTAAGAGAAAACGAATAAGTGAAACGTCACCGAGACTTCCTCCCTAAAATGTAATCGCCCTAAATTTTGATTATATCACCTCTTAAAATATGACCCGGGTATCCGGACTGGGGTGGCGCAGTAGCCTACTGCTCCCCTTGGTCCTGACGTCCTACTGATTAAAGCTCTATCTGGCTCAACCAAACTATCTCTTATAATTGCACAGAAGTGATAATTAAAAAATAAAAAAACCACTAAACATATACTGTGACTATGGTGTTATGAATTTGCCTGATCAAGGGAAGATTGTGATGATGAATGATAAGCCTCCAAGGTCTCTGACAGAAGGTGGTCTCCAACAACTCACTAGGGCTGTAACACTTCCACTACTTGTTTCTTGTTTTCCTATAGGTGTCAAGGTGAGTAGGGTGGACCCTGAGGGATGAAACAGCCAAATCCAATGAGAGGTGGTGGTTAGTTTGGGTTGTGGGGTGTGTGTGTGTGTGTGTGTGTGTGTGTGTGTGTGCATTCATGTGTGTCTTTCCCACTCCTTCATCTCTCTGTTTTCAGACCAGGACATCATAAATCACAGTGGTAGACTAGTAGTAAGGAGGCAGGGAGGGAGGGAGGGAGCAGTGATCTATCTAGGCTAAAATAACCCACTGCAGTTTCCCCTGGTGAGCTGCTGCCTACCTGACCAGACAGTCAAGGTGACATTGAGAATCTCAGAGCTGCAGAGGACTGAAAACTCAGTGAAATATTTAGGACATTCTGCAAACACATGCAGAGATCCCCTGGGTCCAAATCATTCAATGTGTCAGACAGAGCTAGATACATCCTCTGTGTTTGTGTGAGTGCTCTCTGTGTTTGTATGAGTGTTTCTTCTCCCCTCCCCTTCTCTCTCTCTCTCTCTCTCTCTCTCCCTCTCCTCCCTCTCCCCCTCCCCTCTCTCTCTCTCTCTCTCTCTCCTCCCCTCCCCCCTGCTCAGAGGAATTCTTGCCCTCTTTTCAAACTGAAGGTTACCACAGTGGTTCTATGGGAGATGGGAAACAGTAAGAGAGTCTGAAGGTATGTAGTGGTGGAATCGGACCCTGGCTTCAGCTGTTGTGAGTGACTAACTTGATGCTAGGAGTGGTGATCCCCCTTCCTGCACTCCAGTCTAAGGTTAACATTGTGGTTGCACCATGGGCTGCCCAGAACGCTAAACATACACTCTCACCAACACACTACCCTGGTTATCAAATTCAATCTCAGTATAAAAGAGGTGCAACTCATTTTAGACTTTGGTACTCAATTACATTTTACAGTACCAGTGTTCATATTTTAGAGCAAATATTCTAGCAGTGTTTATCCCCCGGGGCACACTCCAGTCTGATAAGAAATATAACCGGTACTTAAGCAGTACAACATTAGAGGTGCTGGTGTGCACCGGACCAATTCAAGCACTGTGTGTACGTGAGTGTGAGACTACATTTAAACACAGGGAGAATGTGATGTAGATTGTGCCAGCTACCAGCAGCCTGCCAGCTATACAATGACAATCAGAAACCCAACCCATCTATAACTAGGACTACACCCTCCACACCCTAGTGTGTGTGTGTGTGTGTGTGTGTGTTCAGGTTTGACAAATGGTGGACCTGCTCCCTCATTAATTTAGAGAGGGAGGGTCTTAATTGGGCCATGGCATTAGACAACCTTGGCAGAGAAGTATCTATCCCTTAGGTCTTCATCTGTCCAAGAGAGAGAGAAAGAGAGAAAGAGAGAGAGAGAGAGACAGGCAGTCAGAGACAGATAGAGAGAAAGAGAGAGGGGGAGGGAAGTGAGAGGGAGCAGGTGGGTGGGTATGAAAAATCCCAATTAGCATGAGCATGTAGGGATATCTGGATGTCTGGTACTAGCTTTGGTTAGGAGAAAGTATGTCAGACAAATACACCCACCCCTACACACACTCTACACACACAGACACACGCAGACACAGAGACAAACGCACACACACACACAACACTGGTGAACTAAAACCGAGGCGTAATGAGATCCCTAATAAATACAAATACTAATGAAGTCCTGCTATAACTACAGGTACTCACCAAAATATTGATAGGCTACCAGAGCCAAGAGATTTGACAGAGGACTGGAGATTGTAGGAACTAGAGACAATAATTGTTATTACAAAGAGCCATTTATTAGCCTACGATTTCAAGGTGGGAGAGAATCTGTTGCATCTCAGAGGGAGAAGAGAAAACAGGCCATCATCCTCCTTGTCTTCATCCTGTAGTCCATCAGAGCAGCAGATCAGCCTCGAGCCGGCTCACGCACACGCACACACGCACACACACACACACACACACGACAGGGAAAATGAAAAGGGGACAGAAGAAAAGAGACTGGCCTCTGAGTGCCTCTTTTCATTCCCTCGTATAATGAGAGAGACTTAGACGGGGATTCTTATCTGGCTTTTCTCTCTCTGTGCTCCAGAGACGTTCATTTGTTCATTCTTTCGACGAACAAGAGACTCTTCCGTTTTTTTTGGACTTGGTTGAAGAAAAGAGAAAAGGTGAGCTTAGAGATGTCTCCGTAACTCTCAGAGTCTTGGCTCCTGTCAAACTCAGAGTATGGCTCCTAACACTCTTAGAAAAACTAAATTGTAGAGCTACCTAGAATCTAAAAGGGGTTTTTCCGCTTTCCCCATAGTAGAACCCTTTGAAGAGCCCCTTTTGGTTCCAGGTAGAACCTTTTGGGTTCCATGTAGGATCCTTTCTACAGAGGGTTCTATAAAAGGGTTCTACATGGAACCAAAAAAAGGGTTCTCCCTGGAACCTAAAAGGGTTCTCCTGATGGGGACAGCCGAAGAACCCTTTTGTAACCTTTTTTTTTAAGAGTGTATAAACACACACACACACTTTCCAGAGTTACAAGGTCCAGTCACACATCACTCTGAATATGTCCCCAACATAAAGTACTGGCATTAAAACATCCCAACTAGCTTCACAGAGTAGGTAGCTAGCTAGAGCCATTAGTGGTTCTGCTTTTGCTGCAAGTCTCAGTAAACTCTGCATCTCTCCCACACACACACACTCGGTCAGAATATGAACACATGTCCGAGGAGCAGAGGAGAAAGTCTTCATTTCCTTGTCTTCATTAGTCAGTGTACCTGAAGGTCCCACTCCAGTAATCAGGAAGCTGTTAGCATAGTCACAGCTAGAGGACCAGGAGGGTGTGTGTCTAATACAAGAGGACTGACTCACTGGCTCTCTCTCCATTGTCTAAAAGTCTGTCGTCTCCCTCGCTCCTCTCCTTCATTGCACTGATTTGAAAGACTGACCAGGTGAAAGCCAGCCTAATGATGAGCTTCCCACCATATTGTTTACACCTAGCAAGTCTTTCCCAATCAGTGTAGAGTGAGAGGAGAAGAGGGGAGGGCGGTTTGATAAGCCATTGAGTCATTGTGCCAAAAGTGGCCGGTGAAGGAGACAGAGAGTGTGGGAGAATGACAGATAGATAACCTCTTGGTCATGAGGACCACTCATGGCAATCCTCAACAGCAACACAGCTATCTCCTCCACTGTCTCCACGACAACCACTAGCTACCATCTCAACAGTTGTTGTGACTCTGGGATGGATGTAACCGGGAGGAATCTGTTTGTTTTGCTAAAGGTCGGAAAACAACCACTAGGCGCGTTAGCTGTGCCATGGGGGCCTCCAGGTGGCTATACAGCAGCAGGGAATGGAGGGAGAGAACCCTAGGAAGAAGGTCCCTATGTTGGTAAAGCCTAGGAGTTTGGGCACTCTGAAAACATTCAGGGAGCAGATGGAGGAGAGGAGAAGGGCTATCTGAGGTATGTCGAAAGTTTGACCCAAGACTGGAATCCGAGGTGCTCCCTGATGAACCTGTAATGAATTTAACAAGCGCAGTTAGTAAACGGGATTAATAATATCCATGGCGGAAGGGAACATAGCTGGGAGTGGCTCCCATCAGGGAATTGAACCCCGGCTCTCCTGCGTGTAGGAAGGGGCTCAGTTTTGGGTGGGGGCAAGAATTGCTCAGCAGAATGGGTAAAATAGGCCACCTTCCGAGTCAGCATTGAAACGTTATGTAGCAGATTCGAATTCCTGTTGAAGGAATGAAATGTGATATAAGCCAAGTGTTGTGGGTGAGGGATGCACTAGAGAGGATAGGAGCCAAGGAGGCAAAAGATAGTTGGGTAACCTCACCAACAACAATGAGGGCAATTTCACAGAGAACGAGAGACAAACCTGAATGAGTCATGGGTGAGTGGGGTAGAGACTATACCTTACGTACCCTATTATGGTTGGGATACTGTGTACAGGGCTTATGGAAGGAGGGTTGGGTAATTAGGATCATTCTTTACTAGGGGAGGAACCATCAAACTAGGAGGGTGGATATGGTTGGGATCGCCCTGGAGGTACTTAATGCAGTTGGTTTATGGGTTTACCTATTGGGGAGATGCCTATGGAACAAGGCAAGGACAAGTACTGCAAATTAGTCTTGTTGGTGTGGCAAGCTGTGACATAGGATTAGAATGGTATGGTACCCTGAGGCCACTAGAAGCAGAAACAAGGCAGGTTGGGTACAGTCACGTAAGAATGGGGTGTGCTGCAAATAGGAGTGTATCTGTGGTGACAGATACTACTGGGCCGCGTGTAAGATCTCAGGGTGGCTGCTGGTGTTGGGATTGTTCACAGCATTAGACTGGATTATATATTTTTAAATGGACCGACTATGCTGTGTTTAGTAATGTACGGTATCCACTTTACAGAGCGGAGGCAAGTCATAGCTCCAACTTTGATCGGGGTGGGGGCCACAAACATTCTGAACTCATCATGAGGGGCCACAGTTGTTTGTGGGTTTATTTGTATGCTAACAATGGCTGTTTGTTTCTGTAGGTCCACTGTGGAACATGCGGGATTGCCCATGTAAGATGCCATTACCTATAGTTGACCCCCGGAGGCACCACTATGTACCAACTGTGTGGAGAGGTCTAGCGATAGAAGAGGTCAGGGCGATGGCTATGGATTTTCAGGGACCAGTTGCCGGAGGTAGATGTGGAAAGGTACAAAAGCCTGAGGTACAGAGCACACCTCGCTGGTGGGCTCACCAAGGAGTGGGGTGGTGCCGAGAGAGCTCGAGGGAGAATATATCCATGAGGTGATGGTGAAGTCATGAAGAAAGCCGGGTGGGGGGCAGAACCTGAATCATTCACCTGGCCAATGGAAGAAAGGTTATATACCAGGAGCGAGAGTTAATCCATGGAGTGGGTGTTGTGACCAGGGTGGGATGGATGTAACTCTCACTCCTGCTGAGACTAACAGTTGATTCTAGGGCGAAAGGAGCATGAGGCCAGAAAAATTTTGATTACGTAGTGGGGGAGGAAAAATAGGTAAGGGGAGAGCTGGGCAGCGTCGCGAGTCAGCCGAGGACTGCAGAGTAAGCATGGTCATTGCCAACATCAGCACCTTCGCTGCCGACACCAGCATCCATGGGTGGAACTTGGGGAAGAACCAGAAAGGGAGGTCGAAGAAAGGGCAATGGAACATTAACCTCCAACCCCCTCCTTTGACGCTTCCCTTCTGGAGGTTGACAAGTGCAACAAAAAATGGGGCTTGGGGGGTGGGTGAGTCCAATATGGACCAGATGTAACCAGTTTTGAGGTAGGAGTTAAGGAGTATGCCACTATATAAGTCATTGTTTGAGGGATAGAACCCCTTCTCTTTTGGGATATTTTGGTTTTTGGAGGAATAGGGATTGGGCTCCTCGAGGTTGAGAGTTAGGGCACTTACAGGGTATTAGAATCATTGTAAAGGGCTTGGCCTGAATAATAACAGGCAGTGTGTATTTCTCTGACTGGGGAGCCACTGACCGAAATAGAACCAGAGGGTTTCTTCTTTTTATTACTCTGTGGGTCCATGCTTGGGGGTGTCTAATTATGTGTTAGGCGGGAAGGCTAACTCTGACATGGTAACTATACTCTGCGTCTCATGGAACAGTAGTTCCATTACAGGGAGTAACTCCAGGATCACAGGTGAAGAGTTTGTGGCGTGCACCTGCTTAGGTGTAAAAATAATTTAAATAATAAAATAAAATACAATGCAAATAGTCCGGGTAGCCATTTTACTAGATGTTCAGGAGTCTTATGGCTTGGGGGTAGAAGCTGTTAAGAAGCCTTTTGGACCTAGACTTGGCGCCCGGTACCGCTTGCCAATCTGCGGTAGCAGAGAGAACAGTCTATGACTAGGGTGGCTGGAGTCTTTGACAATTTTGAGGGCCTTCCTCTAACACCACCTGGTATAGAGGTCCTGGATGGCAGGGAAGCTTGGCCCCAGTGATGTGCTGGGACAAGACACTTTCCCTCTGTAGTGTCTTGCGGTCGAGGCCGAGCAGTTGTCATGACCAGGCAGTGATGCAACTCAGTCAGGATGTCTCGATGGTGCAGCTGTATAACTTTTGAGGGATCCGAGGACCCATGCCAAATCTTTTCAGTCTCCTTAGGGGGAATAGTCTTTTGTCGTGCCCTCTTCACGACTGTCTTGGTGTGTTTGGACACATAATAGTTTGTTGGTGATGTGGGACACCAAGGAACTTGAAGCATCCCAACCTTCTCCACTACAGCCCCGTCGATGAGAAATGTGTGTGTGCTCGGTCATTATTTTCCTGTAGTCCACAATCATCTCCTTTGTCTTGATCACATTGAGGGAGAGGTTGTTACTCTCGGCACCTGTTTAAAGGTCTTACTCACATCGGCTACGAGAGCGTGATCACACAGTCGTCCGAAACAGCTGATGCTCTCATACATGCTTTGTTGTTGCTTGCCTCGAAACGAGCATAGAATGGTAATTTAGATCGTCCTTATAGGCTTGTGTCACTGGGCAGCTCTGCTTGGCTGTGCTTCCCTTTGTAGTCTGTAATAGTTTTGCAGGCCCTGCCACATCCGATGAGTGTCGGAGCCGGTGTAGTACGATTCAATCTTAGTCCTGTATTGACGGTTTGTCTGTTTGATGGTTCTTGGGTTTGAGGGCATAGCGGGATTTCTTATAAGCGTCGGGTTTCTCGCCTGAAAGCGGCAGCTCTACCCTTTAGCTCAGTCCCAGATGTTGCCTGTAATCCATGGCTTCTGGTTGGGGGATATGTACGATACGGTCACTGTGGAGACGACGTCATCGATGCACTTATTGATGAAGCCAGTGACTGATGTGTTGTACTCCTCGAATGCCATCGGAAGAATCCCGGAACATATTTCAGTCTCGTGCTAGCAAAACAGTCCTGTAGCTTAGCATCTGCGTCATCATAACAGTTGTCGAGTGGAGAACGTACTCATAGTTCTTGGAGAGCCTGGTGAACTATTGGTTGCCCTATCCCCTGGGTTAGTTGTCTTGCTGAGTGGTTTTTAATACAGGTTTCCCCCACCCTGGCGGCAGCTGATTGTGAAGGCTGGTGCCGCAGCTGGAATCAGCAGGGCACTGGATCGGGACAAGAGCTGGAAAGGCAACACCTGTAGGTAATATGGCCTGAAGCAGGGGGTAAACTAGACTAGCTCACTAATCACAAGGGAGAGGTGTGAGTCGGGCAAGACACAGTCTCCACAATAACTGTAATCACCGCTTCAAATCACCATGACAGTACCATGGAAAATGCTCTTTAACCTTGTGCATATTTAGCAGGACAGTGTCTTATAAACATATAGTAAACATGTTTTATTAAGGTACCAATATGTTAAGCAACCTACCACACATCATCAACACTACGCAAAATTGCAAGACTACTACACGTATATCTTGACTTGTTTAATATCTAAATAAAAGCATGGTAGACTACATGGCGCCTTTGTACACATTATACATTCACCTCATAATACTGGCATAACATCGCCATCTTGTGGAAATACATCGGCCTGCGTGACACAGTCGGGACTCTTATGCACAGTTGATTTTATTAATGAAAGTCAGCATAATAATAATAATAATAATAATAATAATAATAATAATAATAATAATATAACAAACATTTTGTGTGTGCTATCAAAGGAATCCTCCATATTTCAACTACATAATCTCCTTGTGATAATACTATAGACTATAAGACATCTGGAAGAGGATCAGACATTCACAACATGAAGAATAAGGAGGCAGAAAATAAACCATATCAAACCGTACCCATAGAATTTATATACATATAGAAAACTTGTGCAACATTGCATTAGATCAGACATATTCTAACACAGTAATGTATGTAATGATGACAGAGATCATTTGCATTTCTGACATGAAAGTAAGTGCAGGACTGTGTTAGAACAGTTAGTATTTAATATATACAGATGGGGAAGAGAATTTATACAATCTATTCCTTACGCCTCTGTCTATATCTTTCTCGAAAGCATGCACGCACGCACGCACACACACCCGCTCCCCCCCACACACACATTCACTCACTCAGACGTTCCATTGGAAGCCATTCTAGGTTGTCAGTTCGATGTGCCATTAAAATCCCTTCCCTCGGTGCTCTTCCTGTCCTCTCATTTGATGGCCTGCCAGATGATGATAGCCGGGACGGTGACCACCAGAGATACCACCATGCCCAGGATACATCCTCTTACGGGACTTCCTCTACAGGTGGAGGGAGCACAAAAAGGCAGTGATTGGTGATTTGAAATACTAATTTGTTCTTAACTGACTCGCCTGGTTAAATGAAGGACCCTGATCATCGACAGAGCATTCGGACTTATCTACAAATCAAACACGGCCCATGTTGTGATGGTGTTGTGTTGATACCTGGTAGTAGGGCTGACACAATAATCATATAATTGTGTAACCGACAATTATGGACAATAACCATGAACAAAAAAAAATTATTGTCATAATCGTCTTAATACATTCATTTTAGGAGGGGGGATTCCATTTTATTTTCAAGTAGAAATAGTTTACCCAATAGCAGTTTTTCATTATTAAATGAAGAGGGTCAAGTTATTTTACGAGCATAACGTACGTTTGGAAGGAAAAGCATAATTTCCAAAAGTTTTAAGCAGTCAAACCATTCGTTTTTAGACAGGGTGTCTCCAAAGCTGTGTTGTATTCATTAGGTATGCCGTAGCTAATTTTCAAAGATGCATTATAAGCTCAAAACATTTTTTCAACAAAATGACAATTATGACAATAATGGTGGTCATTCCATAATCGTCACAGCGCTACCTGGTAGTAGGCGGCTCTTTGGAGCTGTCCGGTTCCTCTGTCTACATGGACCTCTGCACTCTCCACGTTAGCCTCAATGCTGTCTGTCAAACAGAGAGGAGAGGAGACACACTGAAGGGCAGGGTCACAGGAGCCAGGACTGATACAGTATCAGATGGAATTCTAAACCATCACAGACAGTAACCTTCTGAACCAGCATGTTATCAAACCAGAGAGGGGGAAAATCAATTTCATGTCTACTAACCGATCATCTCTCCCTGGTCGTGGATCATCACCGCCAGGTCCTTAAAGATCTGGTTTACATCCATGATATCAGACTGGAGGGAGAGGAGAAAGGAAGAAAATCACCACAAGGGTAGTTAGGTGAAGTCCAAATCAAACCCTAGCCCCCTAGCCCCTAGTCCAGTCCTGTCAGATCTACAGGAGTGTGGCTATACTCAGGAATAGGGCTGTCGGGCTGTACTAGGGACAGTGGAGGCTGGTGGGAGGAGCTCTGTGAGGACGGGCTCTGTGTAATGGCTGGAATGGAATAAATGGAACGGTATCAAACATGTGGTTTTTATATATTTGAAATGTTTGATACCGTTCCATTTTGTCCATTCCTGACATTACACAGAGCCGGCCCTCCAGAGCTCCTCCCACCAGCATCCACTGACTAGAGAGGAAGGGCTAAGGATTGATTTGGAGTTCAACAGTATGCTAAATGACTCAAATGTAAATGTAATGTGGCTCTGTGATTCCTGTATGGAATGTGAGTGGAGCTGGTAGCTGGTAGCTGGTAGCTGGTAGATGGTAGCTGGGTGAATACCTCTAGCTGCCTGATGTTGGTCTCTCTCTCCTTGATGACCTCCAGGTCCTCCTCTGTGACCTCTGGCTCCTCCAGCTGCTGGGTCTGACTTTGACTCCAGTCATCATCATCTCTGCACACACACACCAAACACACACAAGCGCACGGACACACACACACACAAACACACACCTTTGTTACAACTTAATTAATGTGTGGTCCTCTGTAGCTCAGCTGGTAGAGCACGGGCGCTTGTAACGCCAAGGTAGTGGGTTCGATCCCGGGACCACCCATACACAAAAAATGTATGCACGCATGACTGTAAGTCGCTTTGGATAAAAGCGTCTGCTAAATGGCATATTATATTATTATATATTATTATTATTATTATATATTATTATTATTATTATTATTATTATGTTATTTTTATTATTATTATATTATTATTATTATTACATATTTTTTTCAATTATTCGAACAGAATATTTGATAGGACTCTACCTCCACTGTGTACCTACTTTTCAAATGTCACAAGTTGTTCATCAACGTTCCCCTCATCTCCCTGCTGGAAATAAAAACAAACCCATAATTGAAACGCTCTCGTTCACATTGCATTACACTAATCAGTCATCCTACTGTAATATGACAATGAAACTGTGTTTTATTTTGGCTATCTAATAATACTATTGGTGAGTGACTATGACAGACCGGCCAAATCTAGGCCAATGAGAACGCAGAGTGTTTACTGTGAGGCGGGACCCGGCCCGGGCCCTGGCCACTGATTCCCTCTCCTTCTCGGCCGCCCGTCGCTGGACCGCCTGGAAGTTGTTGAGCGCTGCAGAGAAGTCATTCATCAGTCGGTCCTTCTGGATCTTCTGCTGTCTCTGGAAGGATCAATCACACAATACAGTAAAGTAGATTAGAGTAGAGTAGAGTAGAGTAGAGTAGAGTAGAGTAGAGTAGAGTAGAGTAGAGTAGAGTAGAGTAGAATAGATTCAGTAGAATATACTGTATGGTGAGATGTCCTCAGCAGAGTTATATATGATTTACACATTTGGTTTGTTAGATAAGATGATATACTGTATCAGGAAACAGAACACGAGATTATCGACATACAGTTCGTTGGTTTGAAAATGTTAGGACATTGATGTAGCCTGGTCCCAGATATGCTTACACAAACAGATCTGGGACCAGTCCATAGATGTGGAACTTTTCCATAGAACTATAGAAATATACAGTATCTATGCATAGAACTCCCACTCACCTGTTCAGGGAGGGAGAGGCAGGAGCCCAGCTCTTTCAGGTGTCTGTTGGTCTCTTTGGCCAGCTGGTTGGTGTAGTGCTGTACCTGTTGGCTGTGAGTAGCAAACACACACACACACATGCAGTACGATATAGGCCTCCCTGTAGCTCAGTTGGTAGAGCATGGCGCTTGCAACGCCAGGGTTGTGGGTTCGATTCCCACGGGGGCCAGTATGAAAAATGTATGCAACTGTTAGTCGCTCTGGATAAGAGCGTCTGCTAAATGACTAAAATATTTCATTAGTGATGCTCTTGTTGTCCCAATTAGTGGTGGAAAAGGCTATGTTGAAGCAGTCAGTTAGTGTCAGTAGTTACTTAGTTACTGAGCAGTAGTGTCAGTAGTACTCACAGTCTGTCCTGCAGCTCTGGGGTCTCTTGTCTCGTCCCCATCTGGTACAGCATGTTTGATCTGCCCAGCTGTATAGCAAAACAAATACTGTGAGGTGAGCTGAACTAAGAGAAGGGGGAACTGAGAAAGCAGGATAGAAACAACACTTCTCTCTTTATCCCTCTTTCTCTCTCTCTCTAAATAGAGCACTATACATTATACTATAGGCCTACTCAGGCTGTTCTTGTCTCAGAAGTTCCTATTTTTTGACTTCAGACATCTCTGCCTAATATTAGTTCATTCAAGAGAGGAGATCAGAAATAGATGGAAGACACAAATAGACCCAAAACATCAAGCCTCCAAGACTTATTTGTGATACTCAATTGTCCAAAGTGTGGGAGTATGGTGTTAGGGTAGGTTATAGAATAGAATATGCCTACTTTAATATACCATATAGGGAAATGTGCATTGCAACAAGGTGTCACTCGCAGCAGTAGAACACTGGGTTCTGTCACTGTCTTGTTCTTCACCACTCACTGTTCTGTGTGATTTTCTGGATGTTGACACTGCATGTCTGGGTGAGGTTGCTGAAGTCTCGTGGCTGCGAGTGGTAGCTGTCTGTTCTCCCGTATGACATCCTTGCTCCTGGCGTCTGTCACACTCCGTAGTGGGGACTGAAATGTTGGACACACCTGCCATACAGTCACATATAGCAGCCTTCATATATTCAAACAAGCACCATTATCAGATTGCATATAATATCATCACTTGAAGCTACATAAAACTAAGTAAGGATTGAAAGACATAAATAGTTGTGGTTTATCCTCCATCCGACCACATGGGCGGGCTATAATATATCTACTACTTACAGTGCACATTGACGCATTGGCTAGGCCACATTTCGTCATGAGCGCAGGTTGTTTACAATAGGAGAGCAGGTTCGGCAGGCACCGGAGCCGAATGTAGGCTGGCCATCCATTTGCACAGAAATGATATTTAGCGGGTCAACCATGACCAAGATATGAGGTCACATAGTTTATCATTTTAACTGATTATTAATTAGACAATTCTGTGAGCTGCTTATTTCATGATTGTAGGCTATAGTATAGCCCAATTGAACACGAATGACAACTTAAGAATAGCCTCGGTCAAATACTATTATACAACCATAGTATCTGAAATCTCGGCTACAAGCTATAAAGTGACAGCGACAAGCCTGCATAACATGAACCATTTTTTTATGTAGCGCCCTCAGTCAGTCTGACATGCTCATATAGGCTATTGGGTTCAATGGGTTGTATAGCCTATAGGCCACTAGGCTAATTAAAATCGAAAGCAATTAAACGTAATTTTTAAAAAACAGCTACACTTTGCATCGGGTTAGAAACAATTGTAACCAATTCCATATTATGTGTTGAACGAGTAGATACAATGTAGCCTATCCAGTTGAATCACTGACAGTTATAGGCACTGGCAGTCGCATCGTAGCCTACTTTCTGGGTGGTTTTACCAGTGTAGACAATCAAGATAAATCAGTTTTCTACTTACATCTGTAAAATGATTGATTAAATATTATGATAAAATCCTTACTTTTCAATAGGATTGCAGTATAATGCGTCGTTTCCAGTTTCTGTCCCGTATCGAAGACCGAGCACATAATGCGACGTCACACGTTTGCGGTTGGTCGCAGTAATTCAGCGTGTGCGCATGTGATCGTGTCAAACTCGCTACTCTGCTCATATTCTGAGGCAGCAGACAAAAACTCATACGCAGAAACAAAATATTAGATCTACACTACATAAGTAAAATAGCCACTTCGGGTCAAGTGTATCCCTATCTAAAAGTAACCCATTTTATGAATTCTGATTTGTTTATGTTAGGTTATAGGCTACTTTCTCTGTTGATAATGAGAGAATCATATCTCTGATATGAGGGTTGGATATGATTGGAGTGCAGCTCAGTCTGCAGGTTCATTATTATCAAGCCACTATGAACAACATCCGTCACTCAGTCCTAAAATCTAGGTCAACATAACTAACGATAGAATAACTAAGCCTTTTGGTTTAATAGAGGCCAGCAGTAGTTGGCTGTCCTGTGCCTGTCCCATGACTTTCACACTGCTTCTTATAATGGATAGCAAAGGCTGCTGCACTGAGCTCCACTCACATGACCAGCCGGTGTCAGGCTCATTAGTAGGGCATGAACAGATTGAGTGGGTAGTATGTTGCAACGTGGTCTCAGAGCATTTAGTATTATTCTGTACGTAAATCCGAGACACTCCATTTAGTACAGTAGTCAGCAACCTTTTCTGAGTCAAGATCACTTTCTGAGTCAAAATGCATGCCGAGATCAACCGCAGATTTTTTTTAAATCATGAATTAAATAATGTAAGCCTATGTAACATTAACTGTTCTGTAGCAAAGAGGTTTGTGCAGTAGGCTAATACATTATCACTGTGTATTGGATATGCTCGAATTGCCCTGCCAATGTTGTTCTTCTCAGACCATAAAAAAACAAGTATATGATCACACTGGTAATGGATAATTTGTTGTAATACTTTGTGAAGCACCGCTAAGTGAGCATACTATGTATTTTTACTGGACTGATGGCCTACATCTGATGGTCAGTCTGAGGGGTGGGAGGGAGCAGCGGTGGAGGCCTCTCACCCGACTCATCGTCCCTCCACCCTCCTTCCCTCTGCTGAGAAAAGGGGACACAGTCTTCCAGCTGATGGCAAAACTCAAGTCGCACTGCATTATTTCTGCCTCATGCACCAATTCATGTTGTTACTCCTACGTCCAGAGAAAGTAAAATATTCCTTGATATTAAAAAAGACACAAGCCGCTAATAATAACAACGGAAACACTTTGCTATACTCATTCATTGCAGCTGCAGTACTGGTTGTAGTGTGTGGAAGTAGGGGAGAACACACATTTAAAGGCTTATAAAGGTTTTGAACAAAGTGCTGACAGTGCTGAATAACAACTTAAACATGAACTCACTCATAAAAACAGCAGCTCTTTGCTGTATTCGTTGAGTCTCTCTCTAGTCATGGTTTTAAACATGTTTTAATCTGTATTAACTTTGCTGTGTGTTCAACGCTTCTTTTTCTAGTCTATGGCGTGAGGAAACTGTGCAGACACGATAATCTGAGCCATCTGATTGGCCAGCTGTAGACCTATAGATGCACTTGATTTGCTCTCTGGGCCTGCCGGGTGGGCGGAGTTCTACCTGCAGACACATTAAATGGTTAAAAATGGGAACACTTTGCCTTCCCGGCGCTAGGGCTGCTGAATCAAGTTCACCTACCGCCAACAGCACGAAACGAATACAAAAAATAGGAATGCAAGGCTTTATCGTTGGCTTTTTTACAGAAATGTTTGGTGATCAACTAGGAATGCCTTGGAGATCGACCGGTTGGTGACCACTGATTTAGTATGATGGTATGTATTAATTTGTTGATGTCCATCATCCATTTCGTATGTTACCAATTGAAATTCAATCAAAATGTTACAAAATTGCAAAACTTACAATATGTTGCGAATTTGCCAAATGTATGATATGTTACAAATTCCAATTTGTTGTGGCTAACGTTAGTTAGGTGGCTAACGCTGTTAGCTAGCCCTAGGGGTTATGAGTTAAGGTTAGGAGAAGTGTTAGCTAACATGCTAAGTAGTTGCAAAGTTGCTAATTAGCTCAAATGCTAAAGTTGTCCATGATGAGATTTGAACATGCAACCTTCAGGTTGCTAGACATTCACATTATCCACCCACCCACACCGACCAACTACCCTATTTTTGTTTTGCCTTAAGTAACCTTCAATGTAAGCATACCAAACATAACATAAAATACTAATTTGAGTGTCTCGGATTTACATTTACTATGTTACATCTAGTCTATGAGACCAGTCTGCAACAATAGACTCTCTCTCCCTGGGGCTGGGTGTGTGGAATGATTGAGGTAGCCTGGATGCAAGCTGAATGGCTCCATTTTACTATTGTTTCACTTCAGGATTCTGTATGGATTCCAGCCTATAATTGCGTAGCATTCTAGGAAACGAATTGAAACTAGTAAAAAGCTGGATTTTCATTTGCATGGAGCAAAAACATATATTTGTGCTTCTCTACTCTGTTATTACAGGAGCAGGTTATTTGTTGTCTTTTCAAATAGAGTAACAGTTTATTTTAGTGCCCTAAAGTGTGTTTCGGAATTAGGTTGTTCGACATTGTCAAGACATAGCTACACTCCTGAAGACTCCTGAAGACACAAAAAGTACAATAAATTCACAACCAAATATATTATACAATTAATTAAATGTATCAAAATTAGCTTTTAATACATGTTGGTCTCTGAGCATCAATGTCACATGAATTTATTTTCAAAAGCAAGACATGAACACTGGTGATGTGAGCTTGTAGATACTGATATTCTTTGCTGCAGTCAGCATGTGGTCTTGGAGCTATTAACACTGAACCAGCTGATCTGATACTGTATTTCTACTACAGTAATATGAGGTGACCTGTAGACTAACCTTAAAGAATACCATCATATCCTGCTAAACAGGACATCCCATTTGACATTGATGAAACAGTTACACTTTATAATAACTCTCATGAATAAGCATTCATAACCTATTTAAGTATTTCATTATATGAAAAAATCATTTATAATTTATGAAGCATTTATAATGTATTATTCATGTAAATTATTATAAAGTGTTACTGATGAATTGAGAATGAACACACACCTCCACATTTTCTTCTGTTGACGAATATTTACACAAAGCAGAATCAACAACCCTGCCTGTCCCACAGCTTTCAGATTATAACATGGAGGAGAAAGGTTTAAAACACCTACTACACAGTCTTCCACTCCACAATAAGAAGCAAGTGACCCTAGATAGATAATCAATAGGTTGAATAGGGATTATATTTCAATCTTATTCTATTTTCCAGTGTGGACAATAAATATGAAAAAGGAAGCTATGTGAGGGAGGGAAAGACAGAGGCCAATACTAGCAACGCAGTCCTTGAAGATATGATTACAAAGACATCAAGCACCGAAACAAGCCTGTTCGTTGGGCAATTGGAACCAAACCAGTGCCCAATAACCCAAAAGAAATGAGTGGGGGTGAGTGATAAAAATAATAATTCAATTCAAACATGAGGGGGGCATCCTTTCAGTCACTGGAGCTGGGTTCACACGAATCACATGAATCATACACTGTGGTCTGTTCGCTTAGCTTAGCCCATTGCAAGAGTACGAGACACTGAAGACCAGCTACTCTTGGCAGGCAGGACGAGATGCCTTTACCCTTTGAACCTTCACACTGGGCTGTTCCAAACAATCCACATCGAGAGGTTGAGAGTCCGACTGTTGCTATCTGTCGACCAGGGAGTCTGCTAGCTCTACTGTGCCTTGGATGGTGCAGCGGCAGTAATAGGACCAGGAGGCTCCAGGGCAGGCCAGTGGCAGTCTATGAGGGCATCATACAGCTCCTCACTCTCCTCCATGTACTGCCTGTTGGCTGCCACCACATCCAGTGCCACCATGGGGTCTGCAGGATGCACACACAAGGCACACAGTAAGATCACACAGTCAGGCACACAGACAAAGGGGCACAGCACGAGAGCCATAAAGATCAGACAGACTGGACAGTTTGTAGGCTATACTCCAGGCCTGGGTTCAATACATTATGTCAAATAGTGTCAAATATTTCAGCTGCTTTTTTGTATCATGAAGCTAGAGAAATGAAAGAAAACGGAGCACTCACACTCCAGTCCATCATCTTCAGTCTCCCCATAACCCTAAAACAAAGAGACAGGTCTTTACTCACAACAGCCATACCATAATATGCCATACCTCTAATATCACATATTCAGTGGTCATTAGAATGGGTACAACTGATGTATAATTAAAGAGCAATACAGTGTGTGTGCGGGACACACACACACACACCTGGTTGCTATAGTCATAGTGGTTGTAGTTGTAACCTCCGTAGCTGCCTGTGTTCTGGTCATAGCCCCAGTTGGAGTAGTGGTCAGGGTACTGTTGGTAGTACTGGTTGTTGTTGTACGAGTACGCCTGATTGAACCTGTCTGAGTAACCACCCCTGTTTTTGACAGGGAAAGAAAACCTTTATGAATAAACATAATATTTATAAAAAATCTATATGCTATTAATAATGAATAATGAAAAGTGTGGATTATTTGGGATATTTCCTACATCCATGATTGGAGAGAACAACTTGAACATACCAAACGAATGGAGTAAAAGTGTCTTCCTTCATCTACACACAACTACCTTCACTACTGTATGAAGGGAGGCTCTGTTAGTCCCTGGACAGAGTAAGTTCAGTGGCATGCAGTACGTACCTGTTCTCTCCTTGTCTTCCGTATGTGGCACGGTTTAGTTTGAACCTCTTCGGCTGTAGAGAAGAGAGAGTGTTTTGTTCAGAATGGATTATTCCAGACATGATTTATCTCTAATAAAGTTAATGGGTATATCAAGAGTTCACCATATGCCCTATACATATCCAATCCTCTCAGAGTGCCTGAGATAGGGGTAGGGGCTATGGGTCGATTCGAGATTGGAAAAAATTTTGGAATCATTGAGGGATGTGTGTGTGTGGTGGCACTGTACCGGTGTGGCTCCAGGGAGAGGCTTCCCGTTAACTTTCCTGAGACACCGCTCAGCAGTGGCCTCGTCCGCCAGCTCAACAAAGCAATAGCCTGCCGCACCCCTACACAAGGTGGAGAAGGTCCAAAACACATACATGTACGTGTCGTTGTGGTTGTGCAATTTCTTCTGTTGGTGAATAGTGATAGTAATATACAGTAGCTACTAGACATCCCCAAAGACAAAAAACTGTCTGTATCACTCATAACCCTTCTATTGCAGTAGCATAATGTTCTCCTGTCTTACCAGTTCATTTTGTTCCGGATGATTCTCACCCCCACCACAAGCTCTCCCATGGTGGCAAATGCACGAGAGATGAACTTCTCATCCATATAAGGCTCTAACTACAGGGGATGAGAGAAAAACACTAACTTGAACAGAAAACCTCTACTCTAGCTTGCTACTGTAAATTACCTACACTCTGTAACTTAGTGTAGCTACCTAGCTATATTCAACTGGACATATTCTCAAACTTTCAGAGACACTGACTTGGTGTGGTCTTTCAGACAAGGAAATGACAGGCTTCACTAGACTAGAGGCTCTTTGGGGCTTGTCAGTGAGCAAGAACTAGCTAACGTTTGCCAAATAATGAAAATGCCTGAGGGTGCATCTATTAGCTAACGAGCTAGTTGGTAGCACTGAGAGGTGGTAACACTAGCTATCCTAAAGTGGGAGTAACACAAGAGCTAGGATATGCTAATGATAGTTTTCTATGCATGCAAAGTTGTTAAAGTAACATATCAGGACTTACATTACCCATCCATAAGCAACTCATTGTGTTTACAATTTTAGTTCACCGACGTAAACACAGCTTCATAACATACGCTGCGGTTTTTGCAAATCTGTCTCGCAGACTGCCATGGTGGTCGGGGGTGTGCCTTTTACTGTTGCATTGTGGGATAGTAAAGTCCTCCAAATTGCGTCACATTTCCTAAAGTATTGGTGCTTTTGGTGCGTTCAAGACAACTGGGAACTAGGAAAAAACAACATCAAATGATGGAGGCCCGAGTTCCCGAATTGGAAGAAGTTTCAAAAGATTTTTCACAGTCGGTGCTCGTTTTTTTCCGAGTTCCCAGTTGTCTTGAACGCATTGAAGTCGGAAGTCTGCGATTTCCGAGTTCCGAGATCCAGTTGTTTTGAACTCGGCATATCAGCTTCGATCGAGTCATTGGAAAGGTCGTGCCGGATAGAGATGTAGCTTGTACCGCATGACAAAAACGTGGGTCACTAAAACGTCTTAAAATATGATGTGGTTACTTCAAGTATGTGCCTTTTGGATTCTGGGATTATATTTTAACAGGAGCACGATACCGTGCGCGTTCTGTTGAATAAGATCTGAATAATCAAGTAGCTGACGTTAACTTAATTCTAGCTAAATTCACAGAATAGCTAGGTAAACATGAGTCCTGCTACTTCAAATCAAGAGACAGCTGCAACAGGACCTGGAAGTGGCACACCTTTCTCCATAACTGGACGTATCCAGCAAGTCTACAGCCATGTGAAAATAGAGAATTTGGTTGCAGGACTCGGTGGAGGAGTCGTGTCAACACTGGTGCTGCACCCTCTTGACCTAGTCAAAATCAGGTTTGCAGGTAAAGTTATGTATGTCAATGTGTGGCTCTAAAACTCTTACAGTAGCTACAAGGTGTTTATTTGTCCAGCCTAAAAGGGACTGGCAGCAGCTAGCTAATTTCTGCCTTTGACAGGTGTAAGATTGGGAACCTGCAAATTATGCAATCGGCACATGGTAATAACATAGGAGTAGCTAGCTACCTGGCTGGAACTTGAATGGACAGTTGATGTTCTGTTGACTCTGACAGTGTATGTTTTCCCCCTGCCTTGTTATTTTCCTGCAGTGAGCGATGGACTGGACCTGAGACCTAAATATAATGGCGTTATCCATTGTTTGAGAAATGTGTGGCAGCAGGAGGGGGGTCCGAGGACTCTACCAAGGAGTCACCCCAAACATCTGGGGTGCTGGGGCATCATGGGGCCTCTACTTCTTCTTGTAAGTATAACCAGAAGAAGTAAAACCGTTCTACTTTCTCTGGGATAATATCTTTACAATATGACGCTGGATGACATGACAGCATGCATGCATTGCCAGACATTTATTGGAATTTCAATAGTATATCCCAGGGGTTAAAGAAAGTATTGTCTTATCATCAGGTGAATGGTAAAGGCAAGTAGGAGTAATCGACATTTGAAAATGAATAGATTTGGTAGACGGTTTCATTATTTTTACCTACCCACAGTTCATTGGAAGAGGGAGTGTAAACTCTTAACATTATTAGCTAGAAAGGTACAGTATCTCGGCTGCGTAGAGAGAATTTTGCTGTTGTAAAGCACATTTTCTGCAACTCTACAGATTTATCTATTGAGCTGACAGAAAATGTTACTGTTTTGAAGCTAATTTCCAGCAATTCTATACAGTTTGGCATGGAGCTGAGAGACAATTCTGCAGTTTTAAAGCTAATTTCCAGCAATTCTATGCATTTGGCCATGGCTAATGCTGTGTTCCTCTGCTCAGACATTATAACAAAATCAATGGGCATGGGCCCTGAATGCCCATTTTTTATATATAGTTCAATATCTTTTCTGCATGCTTTCTATCTGGTTTTGGTTGTTTAAGTTGACACTGAAACAGTTTTTCTGTCCTGAAATTTACCATGGCCCGCCTAAGAATTTTCTATACAGAAAAACCCCTGTAATTAGCTCCAATGACTGTAATTTCAAATCAAATCAAATGTTATTTGTCACATGTGCCGAATACAACAGGTGTAGACCTTACAGTGAAATGCTTACTTACAAGCCCTTAACCAACAATGCAGTTTTAAGAAAGAATAAAACAAAAAATCACACAAAAATACAATATACAATTATACAAAATAAAAGTAACAAATAATGAAAGAGCAGCAGTAAAAATGACAATAGCGAGGCTATATACGGGGGGTACCAGTACCGAGTCAATGTGCGGGGGCACCGGTTAGTCAAGGTAATTGGGGTTGGAGGCCAAGCAGTTGCCATACCAGGCAGTGATGCAACCAGTCAGGATGCTCTCGATGGTGCAGCTGTAGAACCTTTTGAGGATCTGAGGACACATGCCAAATCTTTTCAGTCTCCTTAGGGGAATAGGTTTTGTCGTGCCCTCTTCACGACTGTCTTGGTGTGCTTGGACCATGTTAGTTTGTTGGTGATGTGGACACGAAGGAACTTGAAGCTCTCAACCTGCTCCACTACAGCCCCGTCGATGAGAATGGGGGCGTGCTCGGTCCTCTTCTTTTTCCTGTAGTCCACAATCATCTCCTCCACACGGGCCCCCGTGTAGCTCAGTTGGTAGAGCATGGCACTTGCAACGCCAGGGTTGTGGGTTCGATTCCCACGAGGGGCCAGTATGAAGTAAATGTATGCACTCACTAACTGTAAGTCGCTTTGGATAAGAGCGTCTGCTAAATGACTAAAATGTAAAAATGTAAAAATATTAAAGGGGTAGTTTGAGATTTTGGCAATGAAGCCATTTATCTACTTCCCCAGAGTCGGATGAGCAGGAACAGCTAGCATGCTAACTGTTCCTGTAGACTTCAAGTCATTGCACTAACGCTAGTTGGCATGGGCTTGTGAAACTACCTCTAACTTCCTTCATTCTGGACGCAGAGACATAAACATTGTATCCACGATGGTATTCTGTTGCTGCTAGCGATATTCATAAAATAATTATTTTTCACGTTAAAAAACCCTCCCAAAAATTGCCCCAAAAAATTGGCGGACCCACTGCAGCCCAGTTTGGAAACCCCTCGTCTATCCAATCAACTATGAACTCATCACTTAACATGACTGTTGATAATATTTCTACATTGTACTCTAGCACTTTTAAATAGCAATGGTAGCGTCGGGATTTGTCTATTGAGGTATCCAATGAATTTTCTGTTCTGTCTGTATTAACTTCCCCCACAGTTACAATGCCATCAAGGCGTACACTAAGGAAGGCCGTCAGTCTGAACTGAGTGCCACAGAACACCTGCTGTCAGCCGCCCAAGCAGGTTAGTACTGCCTCTGTCTAGACCCCAGGGACACACACACTGGTGGTGTGTGGTCAATACCACAACTTCGAAGGTCAACACTGTTTGATCAAACAGTTAACATTACACATCTAAATAAACATATCATAGTCTGCTATACTAGTCCAGACTTTGATTAGTTGAATCAGGCGTGTGACTGACTAGTTGGAACAAAATATTTGACTCCTCTGACTAAGGCAAAAGTACATATGTATACAGTTATTGGTCAATTTGCTGAACTTTTATAATTTTTCTGGCTGTATACGGTCATGTGATTTGATTGACCCTAGCCTAATCATGTTAAACTAATGCCCTGCACTCACTGACAGACAATGGAAAAGGAAAGAAAGACACTGGCTGCCCTGTGTCATGTGATTTAATAAAACTTAATGAGATAGGGGTCTTCACCAGCTCCATGCTTCACAGGCTCCATGTAGTGTAGCGTAGAGCTTGTAGTTTGGTTTAATTCATGTTGTACACTTATGCAGCTGTGTGTGTGTGTCAGAAACTCACCTCTGTTTCCTCCGTCTCCAGGTGTATTGACTCTCACCCTAACCAACCCTATCTGGGTGACTAAGACTCGCTTGGTGCTGCAGTATAACACTGATCCCACCAGGAAACAGTATAAAGGGATGATAGATGCACTGGTGAAGATCTACCGGCATGAGGGGATACCTGGACTGTACAGGGTGAGGCTCAGTATAACCCAGGGTTTGTCATCTGTATGTATGATGGCTGTATCCTGAATAGAGCTTATTAGGACTTTCTTGTCTGCTTACAAGTCAGGTGCAGGTCCAGTGAATGTGCAGGACATGTGAATGGTGTCATATGTAAACATGTTTTCTCCTTATGATCCCTCACAGCCTAAAATTAGGCAATGTACCGTAAAATCTTCAATTAAACGCTGAGTCTCAAATAGCCACCTGTCCTTTTTAATAGCTGGGCAAATAAACGGCTGTTTCAAATAAACGCTGGGTCTAAATGAGGTTACCATGGACACAGCTCTTATATTCCCACAGTCAACATTTTTTATTTAATTATTTCATTGTTGCTAGCCATGGAGCCACCAAAAGAAAACACGAGCAAATGGAGCTCTTTATGGTGCTGATGCGCGAAATCGGGGTGTATGATAGGCAGGCTAGTCTTTGCAGGTCTGATCTACAATGGATTTGTTATTATAATGGTTATGCTGGTCATACTGGTCACAATGAACAGTGTGGTCGTCTTTTCAACCTTTTTTATTGAGCAAAAGCTGTGTGCAATAAGGAAATAGTCGCCTGGCTCAAATAGAAACCTGTCTCTAAAAAGCACCGATTATGTTCAGTGATTGAAGCAAATAAACACCCAGGCTATTAAAGATGCACTATGCAGAAATCGCTCCACCATTTCCTTGTTCCTCAAATTCTAATAGTTAGCCTAATTTCATTTTACAAGGAAGTATAGTGTAGAGAATCATTGTACCATCTAAACCGCTGTGAAATAGCTTTTCCATACCCCCAAATATTGTATTTTCAACTGTTTGAAGCTGGTACTAAATTACTCAAATGTAAATGTAAATGTGTACAAAACCGAAAGTAAAAGACTCAACAATGAAACTTAAGAACGAGAAGCCTAGAAATAGCCACGTAGAACAGATCTACCACTTCTTAGACTTGCTTTCAATGAGTGACATACCTATACCTCATATTTCTATGTGAATTTGGTCGGTTGCCCAAAAAAGTTACATATTGCAGCTTTAATTGAAGTTTTACAGAATGTACTGTAGTTGCACAAGATTTGAATGCATGTTTTATAGACTACCACTAGGGGGCAGTACTCCATTTTACATTTTAGCAATTTAGCACACTCTTATCCAGAGGGATATACACTGCTCAAAAAAATAAAGGGAACACTAAAATAACACATCCTAGATCTGAATGAATGAAATAATCTTATTAAATACTTTCTTTACATAGTTGAATGTGCTGACAACAAAATCACACACAAATTATCAATGGAAATCTAATTTATCAACCCATGGAGGTCTGGATTTGGAGTCACCCTCAAAATTAAAGTGGAAAACCACACTACAGGCTGATCCAACTTTGATGTAATGTCCTTAAAACAAGTCAAAATGAGGCTCAGTAGTGTGTGTGGCCTCCACGTGCCTGTATGACCTCCCTACAACGCCTGGGCATGCTCCTGATGAGGTGGCGGATGGTCTCCTGGGGGATCTCCTCCCAGACCTGGACTAAAGCATCCGCCAACTCATCAGATGGAGCGAGACATGATGTCCCAGATGTGCTCAATTGGATTCAGGTCTGGGGAACGGGCGGGCCAGTCCATAGCATTAATGCCTTCCTCTTGCAGGAACTGCTGACACACTCCAGCCACATGAGGTCTAGCATTGTCTTGCATTAGGAGGAACCCAGGGCCAACCGCACCAGCATATGGTCTCACAAGGGGTCTGAGGATCTCATCTCGGTACCTAATGGCAGTCAGGCTACCTCTGGCGAGCACATGGAGGGCTGTGCGGCCCCCAAAGAAATGCCACCCCACACCATGACTGACCCACCGTCAAACCGGTCATGCTGGAGGATGTTGCAGGCAGCAGAACGTTCTCCACGGCGTCTCCAGACTCTGTCACGTCTGTCACATGTGCTCAGTGTGAACCTGCTTTCATCTGTGAAGAGCACAGGGCGCCAGTGGCGAATTTGCCAATCTTGGTGTTCTCTGGCAAATGCCAAACGTCCTGCACGGTGTTGGGCTGTAAGCACAACCCCCACCTGTGGACGTCGGGCCCTCATACCACCCTCATGGAGTCTGTTTCTGACCGTTTGAGCAGACACATGCACATTTGTGGCCTGCTGGAGGTCATTTTGCAGGGCTCTGGCAGTGCTCCTCCTTGCACAAAGGCGGAGGTAGCAGTCCTGCTGCTGGGTTGTTGCCCTCCTACGGCCTCCTCCACGTCTCTGATGTACTGGCCTGTCTCCTGGTAGCGCCTCCATGCTCTGGACACTACGCTGACAGACACAGCAAACCTTCTTGCCACAGCTCGCATTGATGTGCCATCCTGGATGAGCTGCACTACCTGAGCCACTTGTGTGGGTTGTAGACTCCGTCTCATGCTACCACTAGAGTGAAAGCACCGCCAGCATTCAAAAGTGACCAAAACATCAGCCAGGAAGCATAAGAACTGAGAAGTGGTCTGTGGTCACCACCTGCAGAACCACTTCTTTATTGGGGTGTCTTGCTAATTGCCTATAATTTCCACCTGTTGTCTATTCCATTTGCACAACAGCATGTGAAATGTATTGTCAATCAGTGTTGCTTCTTAAGTGGACAGTTTGATTTCACAGAAGTGTGATTGACTTGGAGTTACATTGTGTTGTTTAAGTGTTCCCTTTATTTTTTTGAGCAGTGTACATTTAGTGCATTCATCCTAAGATAGCTAGGTGAGACAACCACATTTCACAGTCTGTGGTGGAAAAAGTACCCAATTGTCATACTTCAGTAAAAGTAAAGATACATACCACTCAAGTAAAAGTCACCCAGTAAAATACTACTTGAGTAAAAGTCTTAACATTTACATTTTAGTCATTTAGCAGACGCTCTTATCCAGAGCGACTTACAGTTAGTGAATAATTTTTTTATTTTTTTATACTGGCCCCCCGTGGGAATCAAACCCACAACCCTGGCGTTGCAAACGCCATGCTCTATCAACTGAGCTACATCCCTGCCGGCCATTCCATCCCCTACCCTGGACGACGCTGGGCCAATTGTGCGCCAATTGTGCGCCGCCCATGAGTCTCCCGGTCGCGACAGAGCCTGGATTCGAACCAGGATCTCTAGTGGCACTGGATCTCACTGCGCCACTCAGGAGTATCTGGTTTCAAATATACTTAAGTATCAAAAGTAAATGTAATTGCTAAAATATACTTAAGTATCAAAAGTAAAAGTATAAATCATTTCAAATTCCTTATATTAAGCAAACCAGACAGCACCATTTTCTTTCTTTTTTTAAACATTATTTGCTTTAGGAATGTATTAAAGTGAAAGTTGTCAAAAATATAAATAGTAAAGTACAGATACCCCAAAAAACGACTTAAGTAGTACTTTAAAGTATTTTTACTTAACTACTTTACACAGCTGTTTACAGTCATAGTAATCAGTAAATATTTCCTCAAGTTATCAGCAAAGTCAGTGTTAGTAGAGGTAGGTAGATCATGCACAGGGCAGGGCTTTTCAATGTCAGTCCTGGAGGGATAAAACACTTCTGGTTGTCATCCTCTCCTTCTAATAAGGGACTAATTCAGACCTGGGCCACCGGTTGAGTGCAATTAAATACCAGGTAGAAACAAAAACAGAAGTGTTTCGGACCTCCAGGACCAGAATTGAACAGCCTGGGTAGTCAATATGATAAATTGACTTTCAAGATATTAGTGTCTTTTATATCAGCTATAAGTATTTTTCAAAATTATAAATACCATGATCATATCAATTGGATTTGGAAGATAACAGCACCTTTCATTGGCGCTAAAACAAAGGTTATTTGTCAGGTACAGATAATGACCCCAGTGTTTAATCCTCCAGGGGTATGTTCCTGGTTTATTTGGCACGTCACACGGGGCATTGCAGTTCATGGCCTATGAGGAGCTGAAGAGAGACTACAACAAATACAAGAAAATGCCTTCAGAAGCTAAACTGGTGAGTGCAGACTGCAGAGTGAGGAAACATTAAGACTTCTATAACCACGCCTAATGTAAATGTGTTCATAGTTTTAATGACTCAACCATATGGGTAATAAACCTTTAAATTACTCATAAAGAAAACCCACTTCTAAGTGTTGCAGGATTTCTGGAAGAATTACCGTAATGCTTGTGAAGTAAGTGACTCACAGGCATCACTCCTCCAACCTCTCTCTCGCTCTCTCGGTCTGACCAGAATCCATTGGAATATATCACAATGGCAGCTCTATCCAAAATATTTGCTGTGGCTACTACATACCCTTACCAGGTGGTGCGGGCTCGCCTGCAGGACCAGCATAATAAGTACAATGGAGTCCTGGATGTGGTCAGGAGGACATGGAGGTAGGCCAAGACCACACTGTTGGTTTACAGTACATACACAAAAAACAGCTAGTTTTAGGTTAACTAGCCAAAACTTGCTATAATTTACTGTTAAGTGGGCATATAACCATGTTCATGGAGTTTGGTAACATAACAGTGTGAAGCAACTAAGATCCACAGCTTCAAACTCTAACCCTACAGAGAGCCATGAGAAAGCTTGCTAACGCCCATTCCAATGCTGACATTTCAGTCTGTTTTTTTTCCACATAGTGACTACTGTGTTTATTCTGGTCCCTCCTCCACAGGAATGAGGGAGCTGTAGGGTTCTATAAAGGCATGGTGCCCAACCTGATCCGTGTCACCCCAGCCTGCTGTATCACCTTCGTGGTCTATGAGAACGTGTCTCGCTTCCTGATGGGCCAGAAGTGAGGAGGACTAAAGAGACAGCCATGGCAGGACCACAAAGAGGAAGGGACACTCAGACAATGTATGTGGTGCTAGATAAGATAAATAATAATAATAATATGCCATTTAGCAGACGCTTTTATCCAAAGCGACTTACAGTCATGCGTGCATACATTTTTGTGTATGGGTGGTCCCGGGGATCGAACCCACTACCTTGGCGTTACAAGCGCCGTGCTCTACCAGCTGAGCTACAGAGGACCACCATGAACTGAAGTCTCCAGAACTGTCACAGCAGGTAACTGGACATAGCAGGTAACTGGACAACTGGAGCGGACATATCACCTGGATGCACCTCTGGCAGCAGAGTCAAAACAACCATAAAGCAACTCCAAAAGCATGTGGTGGAATTAGATCTTATTATCACTATGAAAAACCAGGACTCTCATCTATAGTATGCATTCGAGGTTTGGCATTCTCAGCGAGATGATGTTGACAATGCTGGTAATTAAAGACTGGTCTCTCTGTCTCTTCCTTGGATGCATCACAGAAGAACAGACCTCACTGGAGGTACTGTACAGGATGTGGGGGTGAAACATCAAAGCAAAAATAAACCATTCTTTCAAGGCTGCTGACTGTGATGTGAATACCATGTGTGTGTGTAATATAAGTCCGATTTAAACGTCGACATTAAAAGAGCATACCTGCTATTTTCAGGGTATAATGTACACCCAATTTGTTTTTATTTAACTTATTGGCATCATGCTGTAGGGCATGTAAACCCTCATGTGAATGATGTCATACGAAATGATCGCAGAAGACTGATTGCACTGTTCAACTTTGAAATAATGTTAATTTCAGAAGTCTTAATCTGAAATATCAGTGTTGAATTGGCATTAGTCCATTTATTTTCAGGGAAAGTTTCAAGCTTTATGTTCCTTTTGTATTTGTTAGCTTTTTGTTTCAGATAACATTTTACAGCTGTTCTGTGTTCACTTGTCATTTCAAAACGATATGAACACATGCATTTTTTATGAATTCACCTGGTCATGCATAAACCAATGTTCAAAGAATGTTCTTCTCTGATAGGAAAACATTTGTTAAAATTTTTTAGCTTTAGATTAAATGTAACAGCTGTGCTGTGTTCACTTGTCACTTGAAAAATATATCAACACATGCATTTCTTTATGAATTCACCTGGTCATGCATAAACCAATTTTCAAATAATGTTCTTCTCTGATAGGAAAACATTTGGTAGCTTTTTTTAGCCTCAGATTAAATTTAACAGCTGTGCTGTGTTCACTTGTCAAATATATCATCACATGAATTTCTTTATGAATTCACCAATTAAAAAAAAAATATATATATATTATCTGATAGGAAAACATATTATAGTGTAATGAGTAACACAATGCTTGATTCATACAAAAGATTACTTTATTGACAGTAATTCATTTAAAAATGTAAGACTTCAGCAGATTACAAGCTCAGACAAAATCTTGCTTTATTAAACAGAAATGGGACTAATGAGGAATAAATCTAATTTCAGGTGTTCAATATACTAGACCCTACCTTCTGTAGTACAAAACATTCAAGTGAACATCAGTGATACTGTATTTAGCCACAACTGAAGTTGTCTGATTGGCCAGAGGACATTGTCATAGACTAGGAACCCATCCAGAAACAAAACTGATATGTAGTCAAAGCCTTCAGAAGGATTGTTAGGGGTTCTTTCTCTATTTTGCCTGGTCCCATCACTTAATAAAGACGGCCTCATTTGGGCAGCTCCTCTATGAAGACCCTGGATACGGAGTTCCACCCTGTAGATGCGTCTCCTCGGGGGTAGTCAGCACAGGTCCCCACCCAGATAGCCACGTCCACCAGGCCTGCCCGGATCCCCTCACACAACCCTTCAACTGGGACAAGACAAGAAGAGAAGTTACTCTAACGACTGTTAACACAGTGTTGTTTCGACAGTCATTAATGCATAGTTAAATACAGTGAGGGGAAAAAGTATTTGATCCCCTGCTGATTTTGTATGTTTGCCCACTGACAAAGACATGATCAGTCTATAATTTTAATGGTAGGTTTATTTGAACAGTGAGAGACAGAATAACAACAAAAAAATCCAGAGATGTTATAAATTGATTTGAATTTTAATGTCAACAACTACAGACCAGTATCCCTTCTTTCTTTTCTCTCCAAAACTCTTGAGCGAGCCATCTTTAGCCAACTCTCTTGCTATCTCTCTCAGAATTACCTTCTTGATCCAAACCAGTCAGGTTTCAAGACTGGTCATTCAACTGAGACTGCTCTTCTCTGTGTCACGGAGGCTCTCCGCACTGCTAAAGCTAACTCTCTCTCCTCTGCTCTCGTCCTTCTAGACCTATCTGCTGCCTTTGATACTGTGAACCATCAGATCCTCCTCTCCACCCTCTCCGAGTTGGGCATCTCCGGCGCGGCTCACTCTTGGATTGTGTCCTACCTGACAGGTCGCTCCTACCAGGTGGCGTGGCGAGAATCTGTCTCCGCACCACGTGCTCTCACCACTGGTGTCCCCCAGGGCTCAGTTCTAGGCCCTCTCCTATTCTTGCTATACACCAAGTCACTTGGCTCTGTCATATCCTCACATGGCCTCTCCTATCATTGCTACGCAGACGACACACAAATAATCTTCTCCTTTCCCCCTTCTGATAACCAGGTGGCGAATCGCATCTCTGCATGTCTGGCAGACATATCAGTGTGGATGACGGATCACCACCTCAAGCTGAACCTTGGCAAGACAGAGCTGCTCTTCCTCCCGGGGAAGGACTGCCCGTTCCATGATCTCGCCATCACGGTTGACAACTCTGTTGTGTCCTCCTCCCAGAGTGCAAAGTGCCTTGGCTTGACCCTGGACAACACCCTGTCGTTCTCCGCTAACATCAAGGCGGTGACCCAATCCTGTAGGTTCATGCTCTACAACATTTGCAGAGTACGACCCTGCCTTACACAGGAAGCGGCACAGGTCCTAATCCAGGCACTTGTCATCTCCCGTCTGGATTACTGCAACTCGCTGTTGGCTGGGCTCCCTGCCTGTGCCATTAAACCCCTACAACTCATCCAGAACACCGCAGCCCGTCTGGTGTTCAACCTTCCCATGTTCTCTCACGTCACCCCGCTCCTCCGCACACTCCACTGGCTTCCAGTTGAAGCTCGCATCTGCTACAAGACCATGGTGCTTGCCTACGGAGCTGTGAGGGGAACGGCACCTCCGTACCTTCAGGCTCTGATCAGTCCCTACACCCAAACGAGGGCATTGCGTTCATCCACCTCTGGCCTGCTGGCTCCCCTACCTCTGCGGAAGCACAGTTCCCGCTCAGCCCAGTCAAAACTGTTCGCTGCTCTGGCACCCCAATGGTGGAACAAGCTCCCTCACGACGCCAGGACAGCGGAGTCACTCACCACCTTCCGGAGACACTTGAAACCCCACCTCTTTAAGGAATACCTGGGATAGGATAAAGTAATCCTTCTACCCCCCCCCTTACCCCCCCCCCCCCAAAAAAAAGGAAAAATAAAATAAAATAATAATTTGTAAAGTGGTTGTCCCACTGGCTATCATAAGGTGAATGCACCAATTTGTAAGTCGCTCTGGATAAGAGCGTCTGCTAAATGACGAAAATGTTAATATAAATGTTAATGAGGGAAATAAGTATTTGACCCCTCTGCAAAACATGACTTAGTACTTGGTGGCAAAACCCTTGTTGGCAATCACAGAGGTCAGACGTTTCTTGTAGTTGGCCACCAGGTTTGCACACATCTCAGGAGGGATTTTGTCCCACTCCTCTTTGCAGATCTTCTCCAAGTCATTAAGGTTTCGAGGCTGACGTTTGGCAACTCGAACCTTCAGCTCCCTCCACAGATTTTCTATGAGATTAAGGTCTGGAGACTGGCTAGGCCACTCCAGGACCTTAATGTGCTTCTTCTTGAGCCACTCCTTTGTTGCCTTGGCCGTGTGTTTTGGGTCATTGTCATGCTGGAATACCCATCCACGACCCATTTTCAATGCCCTGGCTGAGGGAAGGAGGTTCTCACCCAAGATTTGACGGTACATGGCCCCGTCCATCGTCCCTTTGATGCGGTGAAGTTGTCCTGTCCCCATAGCAGAAAAACACCCCCAAAGCATAATGTTTCCACCTCCATGTTTGACGGTGGGGATGGTGTTCATGGGGTCATAGGCAGCATTCCTCCTCCTCCAAACACGGCGAGTTGAGTTGATGCCAAAGAGCTCCATTTTGGTCTCATCTGACCACAACACTTTCACCCAGTTCTCCTCTGAATCATTCAGATGTTCATTGGCAAACTTCAGACGGGCCTGTATATGTGCTTTCTTGAGCAGGGGGACCTTGCGGGCGCTGCAGGATTTCAGTCCTTCACGGCGTAGTGTGTTACCAATTGTTTTCTTGGTGACTATGGTCCCAGCTACCTTGAGATCATTGACAAGATCCTCCCGTGTAGTTCTGGGCTGATTCCTCACCGTTCTCATGATCATTGCAACTCCACGAGGTGAGATCTTGCATGGAGCCCCAGGCCGAGGGAGATTGACAGTTATTTTGTGTTTCTTCCATTTGCGAATAATCGCATCAACTGTTGTCACCTTCTCACCAAGTTGCTTGCCGATGGTCTTGTAGCCCGTTCCAGCCTTGTGTAGGTCTACAATCTTGTCCCTGACATCCTTGGAGAGCTCTTTGGTCTTGGCCATGGTGGAGAGTTTGGAATCTGATTGATTGATTGCTTCTGTGGACAGGTGTCTTTTATACAGGTAACAAACTGAGATTAGGAGCACTCCCTTTAAGAGTGTGCTCCTAATCTCAGCTCGTTACCTGTATAAAAGACACCTGGGAGCCAGAAATCTTTCTGATTGAGAGGGGGTCAAATACTTATTTCCCTCATTAAAATGCATATCAATTTATAACATTTTTGACATGCGTTTTTCTGGATTTTGTTGTTGTTATTCTGTCTCTCACTGTTCAAATAAACCTACCATTAAAATTATAGACTGATCATTTCTTTGTCAGTGGGCAAACGTACAAAATCAGCAGGGGATCAAATACTTTTTTCCCTCACTGTAGGTATAAGGGCAACTTAAGTTTAAGTGTCACTGCGAAAAATACTAAGGTCATTGAGGTTTATTTACAAGACAACTTCCTGAGTTACATTGTACACTCACACTACCGTATGTGTGCCAAGACGAGGCCTTTTAATTGCTTTGTTTTGGTCTTTCTACACTGGTGAACTTGGCAGCTTAAGAAAGAAAAAAAACAGCATGAAGTGGGTATGCATATGTCAAATGTCTTGCTTCACAGTAGAATTTAAACAGCAATAGTAGAGATATTATTAATATTTCAAGGCTACAATAGATTTCGCATTTGAGATATATAAGCAAAATACCACCACCAACAAATGGCTCCCACTAGCTACACTAGCTCAGTTCAGCTACGTTCCGCTTACCGGATGAGCTGTGCGTGTTGATGGTATAATTTCTTGCCAGATGAGGTTCTATATATAGTGATGGTAAGGTTGCTTACCAGATGAGGTTCTGTGTATGTTGATGGTGGAGTTGAGCTCAGGGCTGCCTTGGTCGAGGTAGATGATGAACTCGATGGGCAGAGGTCCTGTACACTCAGCTCCGTTGAAGGTGAAGTACCAACGCTGGCAGCAGGCTGTCTTACACTTCAGCCTCAGGGAGCCGCTGAAGAGCACACGCAGGGCACTGTCTGAACGCAGCTTGGTGAATGTACAGTCCTACAGGGGAGACACAAGAGGTGGAGAGGAAATCCTAACAATAGCATCCAATGATAGCATCTTCAATGTTTTATGTTTTGTATTCATGTCTCATTTCAATTCAGTGTGAATAATACAATGTTGTTACTAGTAATTACACTGTTAGTACAGAGGCTTAAGAGAAAATTAAAAGAACATGTTAACGAATACTTTTCTCTAAACGAACACAATCAACCTTATTATGGATGATCAATATAGTAATAATGCTGATGTAACCATATTACTCAGTGCCCCAGATCCTGTCTGGTGAGCATTGCCAGCCACTTACAGCTATCTTGCCCAGGTCGATCCCATAGTTGAGTGAGTTCCAGGCACACTGCTTGTAGTTGGGTTTCCAGGGCTCCTCAAACACCTCACTCACACACTCTCCTTTCTCCCCCTTGATGCCATCGCGCCCCGGGATGCCAGGGGTCCCAGGGATGCCATTGGTGCCAGGGTTACCCTCCCTGCCCGGGGTGCCAGCCGGACCCTGGGGGCAGCTGTTGTACTGGAGAATGAGAGGGAGAGGGGGAGAGGAAGAGATGGAGGGAGAGAGAGAGACACTGTTATAATGGGGAACACGAGGGAGAGACAGACTGTTCTAGTAACCACACTAATAACATACCACCTAGTGTTAAGAAATACCAGATTGTCATCTAAGCATCATATGGACTACATCAAATGTATGTGTCCACATTCATGACAATGGACATCCAGACCTGTAATGGATAATGGTGGACACAGACGTCAGTTCAACGTCTAGTTTTCATTTACAATTGATTGAGTTGTAAATTCAACCTGAAATCAACAAAAATGTGAACCTTGTCATTGGGTTTAGGTTAAAAGTTGGGTGAAAGAAATACAAACATTTCCGAAATTCCTTTACGTTGATGACTTTTTGCAAATCCAATCAGTTTTCCACATTGATTTAACTTCATCACATTGATTTTTTTTGGTTTCAATTATTTGGAAACAACGTTGATTCAACCAGTTTGTGCCCAAGGGGACTTGACTCCCAATCACAAAAGTGCAAAAGATGATGTCAGATGTCTGGGCCATTTGTGGCCAAATGAAGTGAATGAGAGAGAGATAGAGTGAATGCATCAGGAATTCAGAGTGTAAATCTGTGCTCCTGTGTTTCTGGTCAGTCAGTGACTTGAGACAGACAGACCAGCTTGATTTAATGTCCAGTTCTGTTTTGTTTAAACGGATGCTCCCTCTTACTCACAATGACTCAAACACATACAGACAGGCTGGCTGGCCAAAGTAACCATACCACACACTGAGAGAGAAACCATGCTTCTCCAACATGACTGCTTATCACAAGACTCTCATACTTAGATATACTTGGTGAATCTGCAACTGAGTAGATGTAAATGGAGGGAAATCAGTCTGATGTACTAGGCCTAGAGACCAATATTTAACATACAAACTTGTGATACTCTTAGTTAAGCACATTGTATCAGAATAAATCATGTAGCCTTGTTCTCAGATCAAGAACATTCACTCAAAGGATACAAAAGGACATAGGAAAAAGTTAGCCAGTGCTCAATGGAGTCATTAGTGACCGTTGAGAATCGGCTAGGAAAATGTCCGCTTTTTATTAGTCATGCAGCTGTGCTGTGCAAAGCCTGAGTCTTCTATAACAAAAAAGAAACCAAAGACAACTTCAGCTTATATTACAATGAACTGGTTATTTCAAGAACTTGTTCTAACTTGAGCTGATATTGTTCATTTTACATCTTTTAGACAATGAGCATTTCAGGAATGCCAAAATCAAATATAAAATGGGGTAGGCTATGGAATTACATGCAGTATTTAAATTCCAGCTGTCGAGACACAAATGGTATACTGAGCAATATACCAGGCCTGAGGAGCCCTGGGCCCAGTTTCCCAAAATCATCTTAAGGCTAAGTTCATCGTTAGAACCTTCGTAGGAGCATCGTTAAATGTCCGAGCTGTTTCCCAAAACCATCGTTATTAACGTTGCACTTGAAAACGCTCGAAATCTTACGCCTGGCTCAGACCACTCGTAGAACAGCTAAGTGCGTCATTAGATGCTTTTTTTGCCCTCCCACGTCACTTTATACACAGAAGATCTCCGCTAAACATAGAATCACATCTGTTTCTGTGAGCATGATAACTTCAGAACAAAGTTGACTAGAAATACAAAGTTGCCAATGTATTTGCAATTGATACAAACAAGCTAGTATAAAAATATGTTTAAAATGAGAGATGACTGCATTCAAATATAAACAGTAAGCTATAGGCCTATTTCAATCATTTTGAAATACATTTCATGTTCAATCAATTGAATTCTATTTTGCTACTTGTAGGCAACTGTCTTTAATTTGTCTCAACATCTTTTATGATATGATGTGTAGCCTAACATGTGCACAATGATGTGCCAAATCTGTGATTTAGTGCAATTTTATAATTACAATAAGCCACCTTAATATTTGCAGCCATAGGTGGGAATATCACTCTAGGAGCTGATCCGTCGTCAGTATTGTGAAATAATTATAATGTTAAGGAAAGATTTGTATGGAGAAAGCTGATCCGAGAGCAGCACTTGCTTTCTTTCGATCCTATCAGTATCAACACATGCTTCGACGATGCGCTTAGCAACCGTTCTCTCTGCATGGTGTTTTGGGAAACGCATATTACATTTCGGCCTTTGTAGGAAAGATGCATCGTTAAAACATTCGCAGGCCTACGTTCTATCGCTGTCAGAAAACCGGGCCCAGGTCTGTTTTTGCCATTAAGTGACTATGGTGGAACCACCTAGGGGTCTGCTCTGACTGGGGTAGTGATGTATCAGGGTCCCTCATCTTACCAAACAAAGTGCCAGGGTCATGCTGTTGAAATGACAGATTGTATTCTCCTATAAAAGCACTTAAGCACATGCATGGGATTTGGGATACATAATACAGTAGCCTATAAGTAACAATATGTAAATGCCTCTGAGACTATACATAGATTTGAATGTGGTTATTATCCTTTACTAATATATGCCATTTAGCAGACACTTTTATCCATACATTTTTACATATGGGTGGTCCCGGGACTCCAACCCACAATCCTGGCATTACAAGCGCAATGCTCTATCAACTGAGCCATACAGTACTGGATCCAACATCATTATAAGACCACAGTTGATGGAATGACATTTATTAGGGTTTGATTTGTTTCTGGAGAGAATTCAAAAGCCATGAAAGGAACCTCTGTTCTGCTCAGCTACACAGCTGACTTTCCTATTAACTAATCCGAAACGTGCTGAACAAACTGCAGTAGCCAACTGTATAATATACAGTGTTTATACTTTACACAGACAAACATACTACTGCTGTGATAACAGAGAAAGTGACTGTTATTGCAACTATGGACCAACATTGAGAAATCCCCAACACACCATACATTAAGCTTGGACACAGATCAAAACTTTTCACAGGAGCTGGACAAGAAGAAGACCCAATATAGAGAAAAAAAGTGATGTCCTCTCAGCAAACAGTGAGCAGACTTCAAGCCAGGGTGAGAGCATGCTGCTAAAGACATACAGAATACACAGTACAGTGGCAACCAAAAAGCTATATGCTCTGGAAAGGATGAGATTATTACCATGTTGTTCAAATAAGAGGATCTTGAATCGGATTCAGCAGAGATTCTGGTGCAGTTTGGTTTGTCTGCATCGTTTCCAGTACACTAGACAGATAATAACAAGATGCTGTTCATCATATCACATTACTCAGTTATTACCATGCAGTCCTATACTGCTGGTCAGATTTATACACTAGGCCTACACAAAAGCAACCACCCACTATTTTACAGTAGGCTAGACCTGCTTGGCAAAAACTAGTTGAAACAACGTCGTTTCCACGTCATTTCAACCCCCCAAAATCTATGTGATGAGTTGAATCAACGTGGAAAACTAATTGGATTTGCAAAAAGTTATCAACTTAAGGGCATTTCGTCTTTTTTTCACCAATGTTTTAACCTAAATCAAATGACATGGTGCCATTTTTTGTTGAATTCACGTTAGTTGACAACTCAACCAAATGTCAATCAAAACTAGACGTTGAACAGACGTCTGTGCCCAGTGAACAAACAATGAACCAGCCAGACCCCTCATGACTTCTGTCTGGGTCTTTGTTATTCTGCTGCATGCTGGACCTTTGCCAACTTCTTGTTTGCATCAGTTATGTCCAATATGCTATATAATATTGAAAGAACATTTGCGAGTGGCCACTGGTCAACGTGGCACCGATCATCCATAGCCCATTCAAAATGATGGTAGTAGGTATAGAACTGAAAATCACTCAAAAGCAAATATCTTTTAAAAAAACGTTTTGATATTTTAAAGGGGGAAATAATGAAAAAAAATTGCAACAATTAAAGGCTTAAACATTGGTTAAATGTTAAATGAATCAGGATGAGATTCGCTAGTTTTCGGCGGTTTGAGGACTGTGCAGCTTTAACCCAAAATAGTATATTTGAGATAGTTTTTTACCTTTTCGTATTCAACATCCTTCCTGTCAAGTCCTTTTCTCAATTTCTCTGCTCCATGGAAAGGTAGAATCACGCATGTGAGGAGCAGCAGACGAGTTAGAGGTGATACCATCTTTTTTTTCCCCAAAAGATCGAGCGAGACCACAGCACTGCCCTGCTGCTCTGCTGCGCCGTATTTCAAGTGAGTGGGAATGAGGGAAGTTTACAGCGCGCCTATGCTCTGTCTATAAATTTGTTCTCACATAGCCTATGATTTATGGGTTTTTGCCACTAAAGTTTGTTCAAATGTCTGGACCTACTCAGAAGCTATCATGGGCAGGAAATAACATTTTATTTGAAAATATAAATTATCTTAATGTGAGCCTACTGCGTGTCAATAGGTCTGGAACTGGCACATTTGTTAACCACATGGTCACTTGTTCAAGACCCGTTTTAGGCTATTTGTTCCTCCTCAATTGCTTCACTATAACAAAGGGCTCTATTCAATCTGCATCGCGGAAGTTCAGCTTTACAGAATGATTGAACTTTTACTGTTGAAAATCGATATCTCAAGTATAAATACAGTAAAGTACACACACTAAAGAGTAACACTTTTGAGCAAAATTGTGTTTTTTAGACACAAGCGCAATCTTCAAGGAGTTGGGCATTCAAGGAGATGGTCTGATGGGAATTGGTGATGTCATCGGCCTCCTACCTTGCTTGAGGAACAATAGAGGAGCAATAAAGAACAAAAGAGGAAATGTCCCGTCCCTTCCCGTCCCCTCTGATCTTCTCCTCCAATGCGTTTTGAGAAGGAGGCTTATTTAATTGAGATCTTCCCTATATATTTTTCCTGTAGGCTAGCTGATGATGATTATGTTGATGATGACAAACAATTATAGGTTATGTCTATTGGTGCTTTCAAGATAACTGGGAACTCAGAAAAGAACGAGGTCAAATCATGACGTCAGTGATTTTCAGTTAGGAAAGTCAGAGCTTTAGAAAGACACCCGAGTTTCCGACTTGGAATTCCGAGTTGGATGAACGTTCAAAAATATTTTTCCCAGTCGGAGCTAATTTTTTCCCGTCATGAACGCACTGAAGTCGGAGATTTCCGAGTTCCCAGTTGTTTTGAACACGGCATATAACACAACCATGCATGGTTCACTGTCTGTATGGGCGATACAAAACCAGGCATTCATTCATGAGACAAATTACATTTCAGTTTATTTTATTCAATAATCTTTTATTAAAAGGAAATAGAATTGATACAAAATATATATCAAATAGTACATACAACATAACACTACAAAAGCTCACAAAAATGTATAGGGAATTTAAAATAAAATAAAAATGTTCTATAGCCTAAACAAGTCCATATGCCATCAAGGATGAGTAGTGGTTATACTGTTAATGTTTGAAGGAGTGGAAGCAAGAGAACAAATTCCCTTTAGCTGTAACCTTTGTCTTCGGATAGCCACATAATACTATAGATTTGGGTGAAGATCAAAGGACAGGGTCAAAATAAAGACAATAAAACAGTACAGAATGGAGGGATTAAAATACTAATCAAAGCATTGTGAATATGTATGGATGGATAAATGGTTTTCACTAATACAGTTTGCAAGACTTATTCCCAACAGGCCTTTCGGGAAAATGCTTGCAAGAAAAATGTGTAGAGTCAAACACAATTCAAGGATTACCGGTAAGAATCAGTTGACTTATTTGTTTGTTTTTTTAGCCGCGCTTTTCCCCAAGTTTGCAAATACTGAACAAAACCCACACATTTGTCCAAAAAAATCCACTCAACTAGGTACATGCTTTGGATTGGATTTAATCTCTGATTTTTCAACTAGAGTTTTCATATTGGATCATCAGTTATTATGGTAGGCATACATACTACTATATTTGGTTTAAACAAAACAAAACAAACTTTATATCTCTGTACAAATTGAACATTATCACTCAGTCTTTGCACTGGGTTAATCTCTAAGTGGTAACTCCTCTAGTGTAGTGAGATGTCCAACCACAACAATTTACATAAGGTCAAGAGCCAGAAATAAGCCAGAAATGGTTACTTTGTCCACATATTTCACTGGAGATGAATACACACATGGAATGACTATGTCACACATGTAAAGCATCTGTAGATTATCTGAAGACCATGATTTAGTTCATGAGGCACATTCTTCTAGAAACTGTAGTATAAAAACACATGCTCCACACAGATTTACAGGAAAATAAGTTTATGAGGAGAGTCAGCAAAATTGAAAATTGCTTATGTAACTATTTATAGATATACTGAAATAAACATTGTAATGGAAATGGAATGAAAAGTAGAGTAGCATACTGAGTGTATTGGTAGTGAGACCCTCCTGTCTAATGCAATTACTTTAACTACAGAGCTGCTATGCTTGCTACTCATTCTTTCATGATGGAATTGTCTACATGCAAATGACATTAACCATTTGAATACAACAATAAAATAAAAATAGTTAACCACCACACTAGATATCCTTGAAGTTCTGATTGTTTGGTGAAACATTTGTGATTTTCAGATTTTCAAGCGCTTAAACTCAGTGTAAAGACTAGTCCAGTGATAGAAAAAAAAATATTTTACATAAATATTGCCAGTGTATATTCTACACACTTTACATATCAATCTACTAACAGAAAAGTATAGCTTTCATAAGTAAATAAACAATACGTCAACCTAAGTGACTGTTTTACAGCAGGGAAATGCATCCGTTGGTCTGAAGAGCTGCATGATTCTCTAACCTCATTCACCTTGATGTGGCCAGTGATCCAGTAAAGCTGACTGATGTCCAGTAGCTACACCTGTTGGGTCGGTCAGTGAATGGAGCTCTCTAAGACCCTGGTGACCCACCTAGTCTCTTCCTTCCTGTCTCTGTGGTTTGAAGGAAAACTCCTGTCCTCTGGATTTTCTGGACTTTCTGCTGGTTTTCTCTTCTCTCTCTGGTACTTAATCGATCCACTAATATCACTGATTGATCTGAGAGTGTACACATCTGGTATGGTATGACAGGCTAAATCAGTTGCTCATTTGAATGGAAGAACAAAAACCAGCAGAAATTCAGTCCAGCCCCTGAGGACCAGAGTTGCCCATCTCTGCTAGTGTGAAGTATCATAGGAGCCTGCTGGTTGGGCTCAGCAGCTGCTGTCCTTGTCCTTCTTCTCCTCTGGTACCTGGCGAACCAGGTGAGGGACGGAGCCTTTCGCACTGCCGCTGTGAGAGTGGCTTAAAGCCAGGTCCTGTCCACTGGGCACCTGTCTCGTCTCTGATAGTTCACTCCTGGGAGTCATCCTACAAGACAAGTTTGCAAAAACAACCTGTTAACGGTGGAGCGAACAAAACCTTTTTAAGTACGTATGTATAGGTCAGAAAGTACTTGGGCAAAAGGGTGAAAGTATCTGTCTTTACCTTCCCTCTGCGACTCTGTGGAAGCTCTCTGAGCGGCTGCTAACCTTGCTGGAGCTGCCCTTCTTACTGCGTCTCTCTGCCCCCTCTCTCCCCTCTCTCCCCCCAGACAGGGCCTGTCCGCTGGGCTGCTTCTCCCTCTCCCTGTCCCTCTCCCCCAGCCTGGAGCCACGGGTGGAGCTGCCCCTCTCCAGCTGCTCTCTGGCGGAGGCCTCAGACGAGCCCCTGGCCTCAGAGAGAGAAGCCTGGCCCCGGACGGCCTCATGGTTGCCCACTGCTGAGGTGCCGTGGTTGCCGGTGGCTGAGGCGCCGGTGCTGGTGCCCATGGACTTGGAAATTACCTTAAGTTTGTGGGAGCCGGGGTTATAGTGGTTCTTCTTGTGCTGGACACGGCTGTTGTGTTTGAGGAAGAACTCACAGGACTCCTGAAGAACTCTGCGGCTCTCACTAATGGGGCTGGATAGAGAAATATAATTAGAACACAGTATAATTATATCTATTTGCAATCTGTAAATGTTGCATACTGTAAAAACCCAAGTTGCTTCCCAAATGGCACCCTATTCCTTATATAATGCACTACTTTTGCACTAGGGTGCCATTTGGGATACAATCCATGTAGAAAATATGATTTGTTTCAGCAGTTGAGAGACAGGCATTAGTGAAGTGTTCATACTCTTTCTTCCTGGTCCTGTTGAAGAAGAAGGCCCATTCTGAGCAGGTCTTCTTGCTGCTGACCCAGAACACAGCTGAGATCCCAACCACCAGGGTCATCAGGTATTTAATCAGGAATAGGGACAGGTCCGGACGATCAGACTCTGTAGTCTGAAACACAACATTGTATTATAAACCGGGTTGTTTGAGCCCTGAATGCTGATTGGCTGAAAGCTGTGTTTTTTTTTTACAGTTCTAATTACGTTGGTAACCAGTTTATAATAGTAATAAGGCACCTCAGGTTTTGTGGTAAATGGCCAAACCCTTAGCCGTGGAATATTAGCCATATACATTTACATTTGAGTCATTTAGCAGATGCTCTTATCCAGAGCGACTTACATTCATCTTAAGATAGCTAGGTGGGACAACCACATATCACAGGCATAGTAAGTACACATTCCCTCAATAAAGTAGCTATCAGCAAAGCTAGAAAGAGGGTGGTGGGGGGAGGTGTCAAGGGAAATTGTGTTGTTTCGGGAATATTTTATTATTATCCTTTTTTGGGGGGGGGGGTTATTTAAGATACTCTTTGAAGAGGTAGGGTTTCAGGTGTTTTCGGTAGATGGGAAGGGACTTTGCTGTGCTGTCCTAGCTTCAGGGGAAAACTGGTTCAAACATTGGGGTTCCAGGAGAAAGAAGAGCTTGGACTGGGCTGAGCAGAAAATGCCCTTCCGTAGGGGTGGGAGAGCCAAGAGACCAGAGGTGGCAGAACAGAGTGCTCGGGTTGGGGTGTAGGGCCTTGAGCATAGGTAGGGAGAGGCAGTGCGCCGTAGGCAAGCACCATGGTCTTGTAGTGGATGCAAGCTTCGTCTGGAAGCCAGTGGAGTGTGCTGAGGAGCGGGTTGACATGGGAGAACTTGGGAAGGTTGAAAACCAGGTGGGCTGCAGCGTTCTGAATAAATTGCAGGGGTTTGATGGCACAAGTGGGGAGCCCAGCCAACAGCGAGTTGCAGTAGTCCAGACGGGAGAGGACAAGTACCTGGATTAGGACATGCACCACTTCGTGTGTGAGGTAGGGTTGTCCTCTACAGATGTTGTATAGTACCACACCCCCTCGTGCCTTATTGCTTAATTAGACCATTTCCATTTAAACATCTGCCAAATATCATCGTACATTCTACTGTGGCTGAAAGAAGGCATAAGAACAGCACTGATTTTTAACATCTATTAATGTTTGATGAATTTTGCAGCGGCATATCTTCATAGAGATATCAAATTATTATGAAAATGTTCTAGTGCTAAGCGTGTGTGTTACCTTGTGTGAGCAGGGGATGCTGTACTCCTGGCAGCGGTCATTGATCCAGGTTTTTTCCCAAGTGGAGCGCTGGCTTTGTTCATAGATGTAACACCCCTGCAGAGTGACCAGGGGCACCAGGTACAGACCACTGAACACCCCGATACGGATCATAAACTTCTTCAGCTTCTCCTGGTTCCTCTCATCGTGCTGGATCACCTGACGCACGTTATTGAGCGACACGATCCCAGCCAGCAGCAGAGACAGCCCCACCACCACCCCGATACACATCGGCGCCAGCACAAAGTACCGCAGCGCGTCCAGATCATAGAGCCCCACGAAGCACACGCCGCTGATGTTATCTCCCTCCACCTTGTTAAGAGCCAGTAGCATGACGGTTAGTGCTCCGGGGATCCCCCAGGCGACAGAGTGGAACCACACCGCCTTCTTCTCGATGGCCTCGCAGCTCCACTTGGGCCCGGCGGCCAGGAACCAGGTGATGGTGAGGATGACCCACCAGACGATGCCGGCCATGGAGAAGAAGTAGAGCAGCATGAAGAGTAACGTACAGCCTTTACTCTGGGAGCCGAGCACCACCGTGTCCATGGCAGCCGGGTGCACCGCCTGGGATGAATGAATGAATAAATTGATTAACGAATGAATGACTACTTTTATGTCCCATAGAGAAGTTTGCTAGGAAAATAAGAGGTATACCTGGCATACATATAAAACATCACAATACATAGCTACATAACTTCATCACAGGACATACACTACCAGTCAAAAGTTTGGACACACCTCCTCATTCAAGGGGTTTTCTTTATTTTTTACATTGTAGAATAATAGTGAAGACATCAAAACTATGAAATAACACATATGGAATCATGTAGTAACCAAAAAAGTGTTAAACAAATCAACGTATGGGTGGTCCTCTGTAGCTCAATTGGTAGAGCATGGCGCTTGTAACGCCAGGGTAGTGGTTGCAGAAATAAACTATTAACAAAATATATTTTATATTTGAGATTCTTCAAATAGCCACCTTTTGCCTTGATGACAGCTTTGCACACTCTTGGTATTCTCTCAACCAGCTTCACCTGGAATGCTTTTCCAACAGTCTTGAAGGAGTTCCCACATATGCTGAGCACTTGTTGGCTGCTTTTCCTTCACTCTGCGGTCCGACTCATCCCAAACCATCTCAATTGGGTTGAGGTCGGGGGATTGTGGAGGCCAGGTCATCTGATGCAACATTCCATCACTCCTTCTTGGTAAAATAGCCCTTACACAGCCTGGAGGTGTGTTGGGTCATTGTCCTGTTGAAAAACAAATGATAGTCCCACTAAGCCCAAACCAGATGGGATTGTGTATCGCTGTAGAATGCTGTGGTAGCCATGCTGGTTAAGTGTGCCTTGAATTCTAAATAAATCACAAAGAGTGTCACCAAAGCACCCCCACACCATAACACCTCCTCCTCCATGCTTTACGGTGGGAAATACACATGCGGAGATCATCCGTTCACCCACACCGCATCTCACAAAGACACAGCGGTTGGAACCAAAAATCTCAAATTTGGACTCCAGACCAAAGGACACATTTCCACCGGTCTAATGTCCATTGCTCGAGTTTCTTGGCCCAAGCAAGTCTCTTCTTCTTATTGGTGTCCTTTAGTAGTGGTTTCTTTGCAGCAATTCAACTATGAAGGCCTGATTCACACAGTCCCCTTTGAACAGTTGATGTTGAGATGTCTGTTACTTGAACTCTGTGAAGCATTTATTTGGGCTGCAATTTCTGAAGCTGGTAACTCTAATGAACTTATCCTCTGCAGCAGAGGTAACTCTGTGTCTTCCATTCCTGTGGCGGTCCTCATGAGAGCCAGTTTCATCATAGCGCTTGATGGTTTTTGTGACTGCACTTGAAGAAACTTTCAAAGTTCTTGAAATGTTCCGTATTGACTGACCTTCATGTCTTAAAGTATTGATGGACTGTCGTTTCTCTTTGCTTATTTGAGCTGTTCTTGCCATAATATGGACTTGGTATTTTACCAAATAGGGCTATCTTCTGTATACCCCCCTACCTTGTTACAACACAACTGATTGGCTCAAACGCATTAAGAAGGAAATAAATTCCACAAATTAACTTTTAAGAAGGCACACCTGTTAATTGAAATGCATTCCAGGTGACTACCTCATGAAGCTGGTTGAGAGAATGCCAAGCGTATGCAAAGCTGTCATCAAGGCAAAGGGTGGCTATTTGAAGAATCTCACATATAAAATATATTTTGATTTGTTTACCACTTTTTTGGTTACTACATGATTCCATATGTGTTATTTCATAGTTTTGATGTCTTCACTATTATTCTACAATGTAGAAAATAGTAAAAATAAAGAAAAACCCTGGAATGAGTAGGTGTGTCCAAACTTTTGACTGGTACTGTACATCACAAGACATGGGATGTAATGGGATGTATCCCAAATAGCACCCTATTCCCTACATAGTACAATAATTTAGACCAGGGCCCATATGGATCTGGGGGCTCTGGTCAAAAGTAGTGTACAATATAGATTGGGTGCCATTTCAGACACAGATATAAACAGACCTTGTTGCAGGATGCATTGTTCCCAAGCAGGAAGCCAATGAAGTAGATGAGCGACACGAAGCTGTAGCACACGGCATAGAAGATGATTGGCCGTTCGGGGTAGCGGAAGCGTTTGACGTCGATGAGGAAGGTGAGAAAAGTGAAGAGCGTGGCGCAGAGGCAGACGATGGAGCACACCCCGATAAAGGTCTTGGCGAACTCGATCTCATGGGGCTTGAAGTACATGTTGGAGCAAGGGGGAGCACAGTCCCCGGCACCCAGGAACGTGGATCCCTGGCCGGGCCGGGTCTTCAGCTGAAGGGGGCACCAGAAGCCCATGTCCCTCTTAGCAGACAGAGAGGTCTTGGGTGTGGTCAGTCTGGTTGGTGGCAGAGCTGAGCCATCTGGAGAGTAGAGGCAATCCTCCAATCTAGAGGAGAAAAGTTGGGTAAAGAGTCAAGACCATAACTAAATACCATTTCAAAACTTAGTGCTGATAAATGTAATAACTGGTCAACTAGCTGTTAGCAAGCAGTTTATAAACGCTTACTATTTGGTCATCTGAAAAATGTCACGCATGTGCCTTTTCATCTATAAAACTTGGCACAGTACAACACGCCTATGTATGTAACAGATGTTGTGGTTCAGTGAACCGCGCACACGTGATGAGTAACCTTGCCTGAGACCTGGAGAATTGCGTTCAACCCAGTCAGTCACATCTACCTGTCACAGTGCAGCTCCGGAGGCCAGGTAATGCCGAAGGTGCTGATGTCCTTCCTGCAGTCTGACCTCACTGTCACACACAGGTCACGACATGGCCGGATCACCTTGGTGTCCTCAGTGCATGCTGGGATAAAGGCCTGACACAGGAAGTGATGTACGTCTGGAGAGCAGCGCAGGTTGACCAGCGGCATGAAGGGCTACGGAGACAGAGGAGGTAGGGAAGGGGAGAAAGCAAGAGAGCGAGAGAGAAAGGGAGAGAAAGAAGGAGAGAGAGAAAGGAGAGAGAGAAAGAGGGAGAAAGGGAGAGAGAGAAAGAGGGAGAAAGGGAGAGAGAGAGAAAGGGAGAGAGAGAAAGAGGGAGAAAGGGAGAGAGAGAGAGAAAGAGGGAGAAAGGGAGAGAGGGAGAAAGGGAGAGAGAGAGAGAAAGAGAGATAAAGGGAGAGAGAGAGTGACCGAGAGAGAGAGAGATACATTCAGATTTTTATGGTTCAAGAACATACTGTAAATACTAGGGTTGCAAAATTCCGGTATCTTTCCCTAAATTCAAAGGTTTTCCAGAAGTCCTGGTTGGAGTTTCTGGATTTCTGGTTTATTCAAACCTAATTCCAGGAATATTTCAACTAGGATTTTGGGAAAACCTGGGAAAGTTACCGGAATTTTGCTACCCTACTAAATACCAGTACTGTGCTCCTGTCCCTGTAAGGGTGGAGCTGAACAAATGGTCAGACATGTTTTTAATCCAACAACCAATATTGAGTTCAACTAGATTCATTTAGACATCACAACAGTTTGTAATTAAAAAGTCAGTCAACGTGAGGTTAATTCTTTCAATCAAGGCCACAATACAGTACATGAAGGTCCCTTGCCATGGGCAAATCCATAAATAGAATCGTTTTATTTTCCTGTACACGTGACTTGGTTGGAAAAGCTAAAAAGGCTACTCTACATAAGAGGCTGTAATGCACTGTATTATGGTGCCACACAAAGGATTCCTTTCAGAGGCTGTCTCATATTCTTCCGTTTCAACAGATTTTAGTATATGGGGGTGGGCATCAGGAAATGACTCTGGGACTGGTTGGAAACCAGGAGTCAAGAGGGATGTTGACTGGAATGGACAGAACTGTTGGGCTTCTGCTCAGTATCCATTCCATCACACTAAAGCTGCTGCTCTGCTCTAACAATCGTTAAAGAGTTCACAGTGATTTCTACCAAAGTATGAAAACATATCTTTCCAAAGCATTAATGGTTATTTTTGGCATTGTTTTGTCACGCTAAACAGAGTTTATCCAAATAAACAGATCTTGTCAAAGTAATGACCATATCACAAAAGCTTAAGATACCATCAGTAACGACTGCCACAAATCATTCCCAAAACAATTATAACTGTATCCTTCAAAGATTACAGACTGTATCATGTGGCCATCTTAATCTAAGGGCCACTTGCTTTGGATCAGATACACCATGTTATCAAACATTCCTGTTCCGCTTACAAATGCAGTTATGCAGAAAGAACTATGACTGCTGGCGGCAGTAAATCCAGCCGATGTTTACAGTGTATAAGCCACATTTCCCCCTCAATCCCACCATCAACACAGGGCCAACCTAACAACCCCACTATTCAACGTTCTCTCCCTGACTGTTTCCCCAGCTCCAGGCTGGCAGCAGCCCAGATCTAGATGGGGCCTGGGGAACTCGCTCTCCGACTGTATGGCTCCTTGTTTCACTTCTTTGGAGGTCCCAAACTCCATCTCAAAGAGCTCTTCTTAGTCTACAATCTGCCGTTTCGTGTATTTGTCTGTGGAGCCACTGTAAATTGGAATACATGTGGAGTGTATTGGAATTGGGGCCTCTGTATGTTCTCATTTAAAAGCATGATCCCTCTACTGTAGATTTCTACCAAAGGTCACTCGACTATGGATAATAATGACTCAATTAACCTTTACTGCAGTGGGCTAAATCAGGGTCACACTTTGAAACCAAATTATACACCTCACACACATGGTAATGGACTTAAAAAAAAGAAGAAACCTGTACCATGTCAGATATAGAGTTGAAATGAATTCATCACAGAAGACTGAAATATAACTAAACCATTTGACACAGAAACACCAGATTTTCTGCAGTTGTTTTTTAAACTATGTTTATTAATTATTAAATTATGAAAATATTAATAACATTTCACCCATGAGGCCACTAGACAGCGATTTGGTCATTTGAAAGAAAGGGCTACACAATATAGCATCCTAACTTCAAAATGCATTGGTTGAGTTTGAAATGTATACTAAAAACATATGCTAGTTCTTCACTCGCTGCTATTTTGGTCCGTTTCCTTACAGGTGCCTGAAGTGTTACTTTTAAGCTGCCAAACACTAGTAGAATATTGGCACATTGACATGGTAACAGGAACAATGTCCCTAAAGGAAAGGGCTAGTCCTCCATCTGGAAAATCATATCGAATAACACTGAACAGATGAGCAACAGGAAAGTCAACTTCATAACAATACCTAGATCCCCATTATGGCACACTTTCCAACATGCCATTTGGTCAGATTGACTGTCAGCAGTAGGCATTGTATGCATCTATTACTATAGATACCTAACACTGACACTTTGAAGTGAAGTGAAGGAGTGAGAGACAAAGAAAGGAAGAGAGGGGGGAGAGGTAGAAATAGAGAGAGAGAGAGAGAGAGAGAGAGAGAGAGAGAGAGAGAGAGAGAGAGAGAGTACAGTGTGGAAGGAATGCTGGCTAGTCTTTGTGTGAGGCTGGGTGTGTCTACCTCCCCTTCCTCTCCTAAATCAAAGGCCGCCCCACACAACAAAGTACCCAGAGTTCCCTGTGGCTCCCTGAGGTTGTCCTGAAATAAGAGGAGCACCTCAGCTTGATAGATAGACACCACACAAAGAGTCCTCCAGCATTCTCTCTGTCTGCTCCACACTCATTTCAATCGAGTACAGGCTTTACTGAATGAACCATAAAGACTGAATGCAATATGACATTTTATTAAATATCGACATAACCTGAAAGGCCGCTCAGCAAGGAAGAAGCCACTGCTCCAAAACCGCCATAATAAAGCCAGACTACGGTTTGCAACTGCACATGGGGACAAAGATCGTACTTTTTGGAGAAATGTCCTCTGTTCTGATGAAACAAAAATAGAACTGTTTCGCCATAATGACCATCGTTATGTTTGGAGGAAAAAGGGGGAAGCTTGCAAGCCGAAGAACACCATCCCAACCGTGAAGCACGGGGGTGGCAGCATCATGCTGTGGGGGTGCTTTGCTGCAGGAGGGACTGGTGCACTTCACAAAATAGATGGCATCATGAGGAAGGAAAATTATGTGGATATATTGAAGCAACATCTCAAGACATCAGTCAGGGAAGTCAAAAGCTTGGTCGCAAATGGGTCTTCCAAATGGACAATGACCCCAAGCATACTTCCAAAGTGCGGCAAAATGGCTTAAGGACAACAAAGTCAAGGTATTGGAGTGGCCATCACAAAGCCCTGACCTCAATCCTATAGAAAATGTGTGGGCAGAACTGAAAGTGTGTGCGAGCAAGGAGGCCTACAAACCTGACTCAGTTACACCAGCTCTGTCAGGAGGAGTGGGCCAAAATTCACCCAACTTATTGTGGGAAGCTTGTGGAAGGCTACCCGAAACGTTTGACCCAAGTTAAACAATTTAAAGGCAATGCTACCAAATACTAATTGAGTGTATGTAAACTTCTGACCCACTGGGAATGTGATGAAAGAAATAAAAGCTGAAATAAATAATTCTCTCTACTATTATTCTG